>NW_027507789.1:149306478-149391478 GCF_037356315.1 Lithobates pipiens
TCACCGCCCTCTGGTGCTTCTACCAACTCGCCAGTACGATCAAAGCCAGAATCTTTTTTTTTATTTTTTATTTCAGGCTTCCCAGCCTAGAGGTGAGATGTGGGGTCATATTGACCCCCCAGATTTCACTGTAAAGAGGACCTGTCATCCCATATTCCTATTACAAGGGATGTTTACATTTCTTGTAATAGGAATAAAAGTGATCAAAAATATATTTTTGGGAAAAAAAATGTCAAACTAAAATAAAGTAAAATGAACAATAAAAAAATAAAATTAAAATTAAAGCGCCCATGTCCCCATGTGCTCGCATGTGCCACACATGTGAGGTATCGCCGAGAATGTTAGAGCGAGAGCAATAATTCTAGTCCTAGACCTCCTCTGCAACTCAAAACATGTAACCAGTAAAAAAATATTTAAAGCGTCGCCTATGGGGATTTTTTAAGTAGCGACGTTTGGCGCCATTCCACGGGCATGTGCAATTTTGAAGAGTGACATGTTTGATATCTATTTACTCAGCATAACTTCATCTTTCACTTTATGCAAACATTGGGCTAACAAGTGGTTAATAATAGAGCTTGCAGTCAGTAGTGTTAGGAGATAGTGCGTGCTGTCTGCGTGCTCTGTACCCAGTACATACCGCTATAATATAGGGCAGGCCCCTACTTTCAAACATCCAACTTACAAACATCTCCTACTTGCAAACGCAAGGAGACAGCAGCAAGTGAGATGAAAAAAGATGGACGACAAAACAAAATTATACAGGGGTGATAACCCTTCCCTATGTTTTCCAAAAAGCTTAAAGATATTTTTTTTGACTGGAGCTACACTTTAAAAATGTACCGGTTGAAAATGACAAACAGACTCAACTTAACACAACAAACCTACACAGTCCCTGTCTTGTTTGCACCGCCTGTATACTGCTGTTCTGAGTATATAGGGCCTGGGGGCCACACGCATTTCCTTTTTTTAATATGGGTACGGGGTTCCCCTTAATATGTGTACAAGACCCAAATAGGCTGGTAATGGGCAGGGAGGGCTACCCATGCCATTTTTCTGAATGATTTTCAACCATATTGCAGGAACCAGATATAACATTAAAACCGCAAGCAGTTTTAAATGGTGTTATTTCCGTTTAATGTCATTTTGTGCAGGGACTGTTCTAAACACGGGAAACACGTGGCACTTCACAGGCATACTATAGACACCCCCCAGGCACCATATTTAAAGGAATATTTCACTTTTTTTTTTCACTTTAATCGTCATTAAAATCAGTGCTCCCGCCAAAACGGTAGTTTTTAAAACTTTTTTTTGCAGTGACCCATGTCCCCTGAGGCAGGAGGCAGGTCGCCAAACCCTTTTTAGCACACTATCTTGCATATTAGCCGTTAAAATTAGCACTTTCCAATTCGAACGTTCGAGTCCCATAGACTTCAATGGGGTTCTAACGTTCGTACCGAACGCGGGGGTCGTTCGCAAGTTCTGGTGCGAACCGAACCGGGGGGTGTTCGGCTCATCCCTAGTCTCCATCCCTTCTAATCTATCCCGTGTATCCTCTGTGTACCCTGGACATGTCCCTGGGTCTCCATTAGAGCTGCAACTAACGATTAATTTGTCTGTCGACTAATCTATTGATTATTTTTTAGATTAATCAACGACTATCCGATTATTATTATAGAGGTTACAGACATGGTACAAGAGGTGGTCGAAACATGGGCATAGGATACAGGAGGCAGTCAGTGGATGTGGAAATGGTACAGGTGGTAGTCAGAGTATGCAGACATGTAGGGGGAGCAAACAGAGGGGTTCCCTGTGTAAGTTTTGGAGACGGAGGGATCAGTCATGTAGGGGGATCACACAGTGGGGTGAAGTCCTTATAAGAGCTGTCACAGGAGGGCCCTCACACAGGACACATGGCAGGCAGGGCAGTGAGGTTGGCGCACACGGGGTGATCAGGTTCCTGTTCTTAGGGGAGGTGGGGTCCTGATCCCCAGGTCAGATGGGGTCCCTAGGTGAGATAAAGTCCCCATTCCCAGGGGAGATGGAGTTCCTGTCCCCAGGAGAGAAGGGGATCCCTGTCCCCAAGAGAGAAGGGGGTTCTTGTCCCCAAGAGAGAAGGGGGCCCCTGTCCCCAGGAGAGAAGGGGGGCCCCTGTCCCCAGGAGAGAAGGGGGTTCTTGTCCCCAAGAGAGAAGGGGGCCCCTGTCCCCAGGAGAGAAGGGGGGGCCCTGTCCCCAGGAGAGAAGGGGGGCCCCTGTCCCCAGGAGAGAAGGGGGCCCTTGTCCTCAGGAGAGAAGGGGGCCCCTGTCCTCAGGAGAGAAGGGGGCCCCAGGAGAGAATATAAATACAGGAAACAGAGGGCTGCACGGACATTCTAATCCAGCGCTCGTCTGAGCAACATCTCTCTAGTCTAGCTCCAGGTTCAACGGCCGCTATCGCTGATCACATAGCAAGGAAACTCAGCAAAACGAATACAAAGGAAGGGCAGAGGCAGGTCGGGGCGCTGAAGCGCCTGTGTGTCTATTTCTATATATGTATGGTTTAAACTGGGTATATATATATATATATATATATATATATATATACACACACATACACATTATATATATATATACACACACATACACATTATATATATATATATATATATATATATATATATATATATATATATATATATATATATATATATATATATATATATATATATATACACACACATACATATATATTATATATATATATATATATATATATATATACACATACACATACACATTATATATACATACATATATTATATATATATATATATATATATATATATATATATATATATATATATAATGTATGTATATATATATATATATATATACACTTAATTATAAATATAATACTGACTTATTTAGAAATATAATACACACAATTATAAATACACACACAAACACTTATTTATGAATACACACATTTATAAATATAATACACACACTTATTTATAAATGCACACACACACACACACACACACGCTTATTTATAAATACACACACACTTATTTATAAATATAATACACAGTTATTTATAAATACACACATACACTTGTTTATAAATACACACACACACACACTTATTTATAAATACACACACAAACACTTATTTATAAATACACACACACAAACTTATTTATAAATACACACAGTTATTTAACCACTTCCCGCCCAAGGTACGTCCAGGGACGTCCTTGACTTTCCGGGGGTATATCTGAATGATGCCTGAGGCCACAGACATCATTCAGATATCAATGTTTTCAGCCGGCGATTCCCTGCACCATAAGAACTATCATAGCAGCTGTTCCGCCGCTTAATCGTTCTTACAAGAGGCGGGAGGGGACATGCTTCTACCGACTCACCGCTTCCATCTGGACATGTCTGTAGGTCTCCATCCTTTCTAATCTATCCCGTGCATCCTCTGTGTACTCTGGACATGTCCCTGGGTCTCCATTAGGGATGAGCTTCGTGTTCGAGTCGAACGTACGTTCGACTCGAACATTGGCTGTTCGTGCGTTCGGCGAATTCCGAACGTTTTGGCCGTTCGCGTCAAAATTCGAGTGACGCGCGCGCGGACCACAATGCACTGCGTTGGCGCAGTGCATTGCTGTCCGATGATTGGCCAAGCATGCACTGTGACCCCGCATGCTTGGCCAATCGCAGCGCTGGCAGCGAGGAGAGCCATGATTGGCCACAGGCATCCTGCCTGTGGCCAATCATAGCTCAGACTGTGTAGTGCACGCCCCACACTATATAAGGCCGCCTTTAAGGCGGCCTCCTGTAGTGTGTTACTTTGCATCTGAAGCAGTGGGTGTTCTGTACCTTCAACACAGTACACACCAATCGTTTTTGGCTGATTTCCTATCTTGCTGCTGTGTAGTGGTTGTTGTCTGTGCCCTGACTGCAGTATACACCACTATATTCACCTCACCTATATAGCTAGTGATCTAGCTTTAACCACTTAACAACTGCCCATTGCCGATTAACGGCTTCAGGGCAGTTGTTTAACTCAGAGAGGCCGTTAATTAACGGCCTCCCAGAATTCTACTCTCGCGTGCCCCGAGGTGTGCGCACTCGAGAGCATCCGTGACCGCCGGGTCCATAGGATCCGGCGCATCACGGTAAACGGCCGCTCATAGCGGCCGTTTACCACGTGATTGCTCCGTCAAATGACGGAGTGATCACTTGGAAACAAACCGGCGTCATGTTATGACGCCTGTTCCTCCCTCCCCTTTCTGTACCGATCGGTACAGCGGAGGGGAAAGAGATCGGTGTCAGCAGCGATGTGGGCTGCATCTGCAGTGCCCACATCGCTGCTCACCGAATTTAACCCCTCAATTCCCTGCCAATACTCTGCAATACCAGTGCATACTCTGCAGTACCCTGCCATTACTCTGCAGTACCCCGCCATTACTCTGCAGTACCCCGCCATTACTCTGCAGTACCCCGCCATTACTCTGCAGTGCAGTACCCCGCCATTACTCTGCAGTGCAGTACCCTGCCATTACTCTGCAGTACCCCGCCATTACTCTGCAGTACCCCGCCATTACTCTGCAGTGCAGTACCCCGCCATTACTCTGCAGTGCAGTACCCCGCCATTACTCTGCAGTGCAGTACCCCGCCATTACTCTGCAGTGCAGTACCCTGCCATTACTCTGCAGTGCAGTACCCTGCCATTACTCTGCAGTACCCTGCCATTACTCTTCAGTACCCCCCATTACTCTGCAGTAACCCCCATTACTCTGCAGTACCCCCCAATACTCTGCAGTACCCTGCCATTACTCTGCAGTACCCCGCCATTACTCTGCAGTACCCCCCATTACTCTGCAGTAACCCCCATTACTCTGCAGTACCCCCCAATACTCTGCAGTACCCGCCATTACTCTGCAGTACCCCCAATACTCTGCAGTACCCTGCTATTACTCTGTAGTACCCCGCCAATACCCCGCCAATACTCTGTAATACCCTGCCATAAATTGCCATACCCAGCCATACTCAGAGATACCCAGCCATACTCGGTGATACCCTGAAGTACCCAGCCATAGACGCCCCCCACCCCTCACCGCCCTCTGGTGCTTCTACCAACTCGCCAGTACGATCAAAGCCAGAATCTTTTTTTTTATTTTTTATTTCAGGCTTCCCAGCCTAGAGGTGAGATGTGGGGTCATATTGACCCCCCAGATTTCACTGTAAAGAGGACCTGTCATCCCATATTCCTATTACAAGGGATGTTTACATTTCTTGTAATAGGAATAAAAGTGATCAAAAATATATTTTTGGGAAAAAAAATGTCAAACTAAAATAAAGTAAAATGAACAATAAAAAAATAAAATTAAAATTAAAGCGCCCATGTCCCCATGTGCTCGCATGTGCCACACATGTGAGGTATCGCGGAGAATGTTAGAGCGAGAGCAATAATTCTAGTCCTAGACCTCCTCTGCAACTCAAAACATGTAACCAGTAAAAAAATATTTAAAGCGTCGCCTATGGGGATTTTTTAAGTAGCGACGTTTGGCGCCATTCCACGGGCATGTGCAATTTTGAAGAGTGACATGTTTGATATCTATTTACTCAGCATAACTTCATCTTTCACTTTATGCAAACATTGGGCTAACAAGTGGTTAATAATAGAGCTTGCAGTCAGTAGTGTTAGGAGATAGTGCGTGCTGTCTGCGTGCTCTGTACCCAGTACATACCGCTATAATATAGGGCAGGCCCCTACTTTCAAACATCCAACTTACAAACATCTCCTACTTGCAAACGCAAGGAGACAGCAGCAAGTGAGATGAAAAAAGATGGACGACAAAACAAAATTATACAGGGGTGATAACCCTTCCCTATGTTTTCCAAAAAGCTTAAAGATATTTTTTTTGACTGGAGCTACACTTTAAAAATGTACCGGTTGAAAATGACAAACAGACTCAACTTAACACAACAAACCTACACAGTCCCTGTCTTGTTTGCACCGCCTGTATACTGCTGTTCTGAGTATATAGGGCCTGGGGGCCACACGCATTTCCTTTTTTTAATATGGGTACGGGGTTCCCCTTAATATGTGTACAAGACCCAAATAGGCTGGTAATGGGCAGGGAGGGCTACCCATGCCATTTTTCTGAATGATTTTCAACCATATTGCAGGAACCAGATATAACATTAAAACCGCAAGCAGTTTTAAATGGTGTTATTTCCGTTTAATGTCATTTTGTGCAGGGACTGTTCTAAACACGGGAAACACGTGGCACTTCACAGGCATACTATAGACACCCCCCAGGCACCATATTTAAAGGAATATTTCACTTTTTTTTTTCACTTTAATCGTCATTAAAATCAGTGCTCCCGCCAAAACGGTAGTTTTTAAAACTTTTTTTTGCAGTGACCCATGTCCCCTGAGGCAGGAGGCAGGTCGCCAAACCCTTTTTAGCACACTATCTTGCATATTAGCCGTTAAAATTAGCACTTTCCAATTCGAACGTTCGAGTCCCATAGACTTCAATGGGGTTCTAACGTTCGTAGCGAACGCGGGGGTCGTTCGCAAGTTCTGGTGCGAACCGAACCGGGTGGTGTTCGGCTCATCCCTAGTCTCCATCCCTTCTAATCTATCCCGTGTATCCTCTGTGTACCCTGGACATGTCCCTGGGTCTCCATTAGAGCTGCAACTAACGATTAATTTGTCTGTCGACTAATCTATTGATTATTTTTTAGATTAATCAACGACTATCCGATTATTATTTTTATTTTTATTTTTTAATGAATCTAGTGTTTTTTTTGATTTAGCTAATTAATCCTTTGGATAACCTTGAGAGTATTGTATTGCAGAGTATTGTATTGTATTGCAGAGTATTGTATTGTATTGGCGGGCAGAGTATTGTATTGCGTTGGCGGGCAGAGTATTGCATTGGCGGGCAGAGTATTGCGTTGGCGGGCAGAGTATTGCATTGGCGGGCATAGTATTGTATTGGCGGGCAGAGTATTGTACTGTATTGGCGGGCAGAGTATTGTACTGTATTGACTGGCAGAGTATTGGCGAGCAGAGTATTGAACTGTATTGGCGGGCAGAGTATTGTACTGTATTGGCTGGCAGAGTATTGGCGGGCAGAGTATTGTATTGTATTGGCTGGCAGAGCATTGGCGGGCAGAGTATTGTACGTCCAGGGACGTCCTTGACTTTCCGGGGGTATATCTGAATGATGCCTGAGGCCACAGACATCATTCAGATATCAACGTTTTCAGCCGGCGGAGGACTCACCCTGGGTGGCGAGTTTTTGCCTGGGCGAAGGCCGCCCGTACTCTCACTCTGGGCGCCGAGTCTTTGCCTGGGCGGAGGCCGCCCGAATTCACACTCTGGGCGCCGAGTCTTTGCCTGGGCGGAGGCCGCCCAGATTAACACTCTGGGCACCGAGTCTTTGCCTGGGCGAAGGCCGCCCGGACTCTCACTCTGGGCGCCGAGTCTTTGCCTGGGCGAAGGCCGCCCGGACTCTCACTCTGGGCGCAGAGTCTTTGCCTAGGCGGAGGCTGCCTGGACTCTGTCTGGGCGCCGAGTCTTTGCCTGGGCGGAGGCCGCCCGGATTCACACTCTGGGCGCCGAGTCTTTGCCTGGGCGGAGGCCGCCAGGATTCACACTCTGGGCGCCGAGTCTTTGCCTGGGCAGAGGCCGCCCGGATTCACACTCTGGGCGCAGAGTCTTTGCCTGGGCGGAGACCGCCCGGATTCACACTCTGGGCGCCGAGTCTTTGCCTGGGCGGAGGCCGCCCGGATTCACTCTGGGTGCCGAGTCTTTGCCTGGGCGGAGGCCACTCGGACTCTCACTATGGGTGCTGAGTCTTTCCCTGCGCGGAGGCGGCCCGGACTCTCACTATGGGCGCCGAGTCTTTGCCTGGGGGGAGACCGCCTGGATTCACACTCTGGGCGCCGAGTCTTTGCCTGGGTGGAGGCCGCCCGGATTTACACTCTGGGCGCCGAGTCTTTGCCTGGGCGGAGACCGCCCGGATTCACACTCTGGGCGCCGAGTCTTTGCCTGGGCGCAGGCCGCCCGGATTCACACTCTGGGCGCCGAGTCTATGCCTGGGCGGAGGCCGCCCGGATTCACACTCTGGGCGCCGAGTCTTTGCCTGGGCGGAGGCCGCCCGGATTCACACTCTGGGCGCCGAGTCTTTGCCTGGGCGGAGGCCGACCGGATTCACACTCTGGGCGCATAGTCTTTGCCTGGGCGGACACCGCCTGGATTCACACTCTGGGCGCCGAGTCTCTGCCTGGGCGGAGGCCACCCGGATTCACTCTGGGTGCCGAGTCTTTGCCTGGGCGGAGGCCGCTCAGACTCTCACTCTGGGTGCTGAGTCTTTCCCTGCGCGGAGGCGGCCCGGACTCTCGTTCTGGGCGCCGAGTCTTTGCCTGGGCGGAGACCACCCGGATTCACACTCTGGGCGCCGAGCCTTTGCCTGGGCGGAGGCCGCCTGGATTCACACTCTGGGCGCAGAGTCTTTGCCTGGGCGGAGGCCGCCCGGATTCACACCCTGGGCGCCGAGTCTTTGCCTGGGCGGAGACCACCCGGATTCACACTCTGGGCGCCGAGTCCTTGCCTGGGTGGAGGCCGCCCGGACCCCGGGCGCCGAGTCTTTGCCTGGGCGGAGGCTGCACGGGCTCACATTCTGGGCGCCGAGTCCTTGCCTGGGTGGAGGCCGCCCGGACCCCGGGCGCCGAGTTTTTGCCTGGGCGGAGGCTGCACGGGCTCACATTCTGGGCGCCGAGTCCTTGCCTGGGCAGAGGCCGCCCGGATTCACACTCTGGGCGCCGAGTCTTTGCCTAGGCGGAGGCCGCCCATATTCACACTCTGGGCGCCGAGTCTTTGCCTGAGGGGAGACCACCCGGATTCAAACTCTGGGCGCCGAGTCTTTGCCTGGGCGGAGGCAGCCCGGACTCTCACTCTGGGCGCCGAGTCTTTGCCTGGGCGGAAGCCGCCCAGATTAACACTCTGGGTGCCGAGTCTTTGCCTGGGCGGAGGCCGCCCAGATTAACACTCTGGGCGCGAGTCTTTGCCTGGGCGGAGGCCGCCCGGATTCACACTCTGGGCGCCGAGTCTTTGCCTGGGTGGAGGCCGCCCGGATTCACACTCTGGGCACCGAGTTTTTGCCTGGGCGGAGGCCGCCCGGATTCACACTCTGGGCGCAGAGTCTTTGCCTGGGCGGAGACCGCCCGGATTCACACTCTGGGCGCCGAGTCTCTGCCTGGGCGGAGGCCGCCCGGATTCACTCTGGGTGCCGAGTCTTTGCCTGGGCGGAGGCCGCTCGGACTCTCACTCTGGGTGCTGAGTCTTTCCCTGCGCGGAGGCGGCCCAGACTCTCGTTCTGGGCGCCGAGTCTTTGCCTGGGCGGAGACCACCCGGATTCACACTCTGGGCGCCGAGTCTTTGCCTGGGCGGAGACCACCCAGGTTCACACTCTGGGCGCCGAGTCTTTGCCTGGGCGGAGGCCGCCTGGATTCACACTTTGGGCGCAGAGTCTTTGCCTGGGCGGAGACCGCCCGGATTCACACTCTGGGCGCCGAGTCCTTGCCTGGGTGGAGGCCGCCCGGACCCCGGGCGCCGAGTCTTTGCCTGGGCGGAGGCTGCACGGGCTCACACTCTGGGCGCCGAGTCCTTGCCTGGGCAGAGGCCGCCCGGATTCACACTCTGGGTGCCGAGTCTTTGCCTAGGCGGAGGCCGCCCATATTCACACTCTGGGCGCCGAGTCTTTGCCTGACCGGAGGCCACCCGGATTCACACTCTGGGCGCCGAGTCTTTGCCTGGGCGGAGGCGGCCCGGACTCTCACTCTGGGCGCCGAGTCTTTGCCTGGGCGGAGACCTCCCGGACTCACACTCTGGGCGCCGAGTCTTTGCCTGGGCGGAGGCCGCCCGGATTCACTCTGGGTATCGAGTCTTTGCCTGGGCGGAGGCCGCTTGGACTCTCACTCTGGGTGTTGAGTCTTTCCCTGCGCGGGGGCGGCCCGGACTCTCACTCTGGGCGCTGAGTCTTTGCCTGGGCGGAGACCGCCTGGATTCACACTCTGGGCGTCGAGTCTTTGCCTAGGCGGAGGCCGCCCGGATTCACACTCTGGGCGCCGAGTCTTTGCCTGGGCGGAGACCACCCGGATTCACACTCTGGGCGCCGAGTCCTTGCCTGGGTGGAGGCCGCCCGGACCCCAGGCGCCGAGTCTTTGCCTGGGCGGAGGCTGCACGGGCTCACACTCTGGGCGCCGAGTCCTTGTCTGGGCAGAGGCCGCCCGGATTCACACTCTGGGTGCCGAGTCTTTGCCTAGGCGGAGGCCGCCCATATTCACACTCCGGGCGCCGAGTCTTTGCCTGAGCGGAGGCCACCCGGATTCACACTCTGGGCGCCGAGTCTTTGCCTGAGCGGAGGCGGCCCGGACTCTCACTTTGGGCGCCGAGTCTTTGCCTGGTTGGAGACCTCCCGGACTCACACTCTGGGCGCGGAGTCTTTGCCTGGGCGGAGGCCGCCCGGATTCACTCTGGGTGCCGAGTCTTTGCCTGGGCGGAGGCCGCTTGGACTCTCACTCTGGGCGCCGAGTCTTTGCCTGGGCGGAGGCCGCCCGGATTCACTCTGGTTGCCGAGTCTTTGCCTGGGCGGAGGCCACTCGGACTCTCACTATGGGTGCTGAGTCTTTCCCTGCGCGGAGGCGGCCCGGACTCTCACTATGGGCGCCGAGTCTTTGCCTGGGGGGAGACCGCCTGGATTCACACTCTGGGCGCCGAGTCTTTGCCTGGGCGGAGGCCGCCCGGATTTACACTCTGGGCGCCGAGTCTTTGCCTGGGCGGAGACCGCCCGGATTCACACTCTGGGCGCCGAGTCTTTGCCTGGGCGCAGGCCGCCCGGATTCACACTCTGGGCGCCGAGTCTATGCCTGGGCGGAGGCCGCCCGGATTCACACTCTGGGCGCCGAGTCTTTGCCTGGGCGGAGGCCGCCCGGATTCACACTCTGGGCGCCGAGTCTTTGCCTGGGCGGAGGCCGACCGGATTCACACTCTGGGCGAATAGTCTTTGCCTGGGCGGAGACCGCCTGGATTCACACTCTGGGCGCCGAGTCTCTGCCTGGGCGGAGGCCGCCCGGATTCACTCTGGGTGCCGAGTCTTTGCCTGGGCGGAGGCCGCTCGGACTCTCACTCTGGGTGCTGAGTCTTTCCCTGCGCGGAGGCGGCCCGGACTCTCGTTCTGGGCGCCGAGTCTTTGCCTGGGCGGAGACCACCCGGATTCACACTCTGGGCGCCGAGCCTTTGCCTGGGCGGAGGCCGCCTGGATTCACACTCTGGGCGCAGAGTCTTTGCCTGGGCGGAGGCCGCCCGGATTCACACTCTGGGCGCCGAGTCTTTGCCTGGGCGGAGACCACCCGGATTCACACTCTGGGCGCCGAGTCCTTGCCTGGGTGGAGGCCGCCCGGACCCCGGGCGCCGAGTCTTTGCCTGGGCGGAGGCTGCACGGGCTCACATTCTGGGCGCCGAGTCCTTGCCTGGGCAGAGGCCGCCCGGATTCACACTCTGGGTGCCGAGTCTTTGCCTAGGCGGAGGCCGCCCATATTCACACTCTGGGCGCCGAGTCTTTGCCTGAGCGGAGGCCACCCGGATTCACACTCTGGGCGCCGAGTCTTTGCCTGGGCGGAGGCGGCCCGGACTCTCACTCTGGGCGCCGAGTCTTTGCCTGGGCGGAGGCCGCCCAGATTAACACTCTGGGTGCCGAGTCTTTGCCTGGGCGGAGGCCGCCCAGATTAACACTCTGGGCGCGAGTCTTTGCCTGGGCGGAGGCCGCCCGGATTCACACTCTGGGCGCCGAGTCTTTGCCTGGGTGGAGGCCGCCCGGATTCACACTCTGGGCGCCGAGTTTTTGCCTGGGCGGAGGCCGCCCGGATTCACACTCTGGGCGCAGAGTCTTTGCCTGGGCGGAGACCGCCCGGATTCACACTCTGGGCGCCGAGTCTCTGCCTGGGCGGAGGCCGCCCGGATTCACTCTGGGTGCCGAGTCTTTGCCTGGGCGGAGGCGGCCCAGACTCTCGTTCTGGGCGCCGAGTCTTTGCCTGGGCGAAGACCACCCGGATTCACACTCTGGGCGCCGAGTCTTTGCCTGGGCGGAGACCACCCGGATTCACACTCTGGGCGCCGAGTCTTTGCCTGGGCGGAGGCCGCCTGGATTCACACTCTGGGCGCAGAGTCTTTGCCTGGGCGGAGACCGCCCGGATTCACACTCTGGGCGCCGAGTCCTTGCCTGGGCGGAGGCCGCTTGGACTCTCACTCTGGGCGCCGAGTCTTTGCCTGGGCGGAGGCCGCCCGGATTCACTCTGGGTGCCGAGTCTTTGCCTGGGCGGAGGCCACTCGGACTCTCACTATGGGTGCTGAGTCTTTCCCTGCGCGGAGGCGGCCCGGACTCTCACTATGGGCGCCGAGTCTTTGCCTGGGGGGAGACCGCCTGGATTCACACTCTGGGCGCCGAGTCTTTGCCTGGGCGGAGGCCGCCCGGATTTACACTCTGGGCGCCGAGTCTTTGCCTGGGCGGAGACCGCCCGGATTCACACTCTGGGCGCCGAGTCTTTGCCTGGGCGGAGACCGCCCGGATTCACACTCTGGGCGCCGAGTCTTTGCCTGGGCGCAGGCCGCCCGGATTCACACTCTGGGCGCCGAGTCTATGCCTGGGCGGAGGCCGCCCGGATTCACACTCTGGGCGCCGAGTCTTTGCCTGGGCGGAGGCCGCCCGGATTCACACTCTGGGCGCCGAGTCTTTGCCTGGGCGGAGGCCGACCGGATTCACACTCTGGGCACATAGTCTTTGCCTGGGCGGAGACCGCCTGGATTCACACTCTGGGCGCCGAGTCTTTGCCTAGGCGGAGGCCGCCCATATTCACACTCTGGGCGCCGAGTCTTTGCCTGACCGGAGGCCACCCGGATTCACACTCTGGGCGCCGAGTCTTTGCCTGGGCGGAGGCGGCCCGGACTCTCACTCTGGGCGCCGAGTCTTTGCCTGGGCGGAGACCTCCCGGACTCACACTCTGGGCGCCGAGTCTTTGCCTGGGCGGAGGCCGCCCGGATTCACTCTGGGTGCCGAGTCTTTGCCTGGGCGGAGGCCGCTTGGACTCTCACTCTGGGTGTTGAGTCTTTCCCTGCGCGGGGGCGGCCCGGACTCTCACTCTGGGCGCTGAGTCTTTGCCTGGGCGGAGACCGCCTGGATTCACACTCTGGGCGTCGAGTCTTTGCCTAGGCGGAGGCCGCCCGGATTCACACGCTGGGCGCCGAGTGTTTGCCTGGGCGGAGACCACCCGGATTCACACTCTGGGCGCCGAGTCCTTGCCTGGGTGGAGGCCGCCCGGACCCCAGGCGCGGAGTCTTTGCCTGGGCGGAGGCTGCACGGGCTCACACTCTGGGCGCCGAGTCCTTGTCTGGGCAGAGGCCGCCCGGATTCACACTCTGGGTGCCGAGTCTTTGCCTAGGCGGAGGCCGCCCATATTCACACTCTGGGCGCCGAGTCTTTGCCTGAGCGGAGGCCACCCGGATTCACACTCTGGGCGCCGAGTCTTTGCCTGAGCGGAGGCGGCCCGGACTCTCACTTTGGGCGCCGAGTCTTTGCCTGGGTGGAGACCTCCCGGACTCACACTCTGGGCGCCGAGTCTTTGCCTGGGCGGAGGCCGCCCGGATTCACTCTGGGTGCCGAGTCTTTGCCTGGGCGGAGGCCGCTTGGACTCTCACTCTGGGCGCCGAGTCTTTGCCTGGGCGGAGGCCGCCCGGATTCACTCTGGGTGCCGAGTCTTTGCCTGGGCGGAGGCCACTCGGACTCTCACTATGGGTGCTGAGTCTTTCCCTGCGCGGAGGCGGCCCGGACTCTCACTATGGGCGCCGAGTCTTTGCCTGGGGGGAGACCGCCCGGATTTACACTCTGGGCGCCGAGTCTTTGCCTGGGCGGAGACCGCCCGGATTCACACTCTGGGCGCCGAGTCTTTGCCTGGGCGCAGGCCGCCCGGATTCACACTCTGGGCGCCGAGTCTATGCCTGGGCGGAGGCCGCCCGGATTCACACTCTGGGCGCCGAGTCTTTGCCTGGGCGGAGGCCGCCCGGATTCACACTCTGGGCGCCGAGTCTTTGCCTGGGCGGAGGCCGACCGGATTCACACTCTGGGTGCCGAGTCTTTGCCTGGGCGGAGGCCGCTCGGACTCTCACTCTGGGTGCTGAGTCTTTCCCTGCGCGGAGGCGGCCCGGACTCTCACTCTGGGTGCTGAGTCTTTCCCTGCGCGGAGGCGGCCCGGACTCTCGTTCTGGGCGCCGAGTCTTTGCCTGGGCGGAGACCACCCGGATTCACACTCTGGGCGCCGAGCCTTTGCCTGGGCGGAGGCCGCCTGGATTCACACTCTGGGCGCAGAGTCTTTGCCTGGGCGGAGGCCGCCCGGATTCACACTCTGGGCGCCGAGTCTTTGCCTGGGCGGAGACCACCCGGATTCACACTCTGGGCGCCGAGTCCTTGCCTGGGTGGAGGCCGCCCGGACCCCGGGCGCCGAGTCTTTGCCTGGGCGGAGGCTGCACGGGCTCACATTCTGGGCGCCGAGTCCTTGCCTGGGCAGAGGCCGCCCGGATTCACACTCTGGGCGCCGAGTCTTTGACTAGGCGGAGGCCGCCCATATTCACACTCTGGGCGCCGAGTCTTTGCCTGAGCGGAGGCCACCCAGATTCACACTCTGGGCGCCGAGTCTTTGCCTGGGCGGAGGCCGCCCGGATTCACACTCTGGGCGCCGTGTCTTTGCCTGGGCGGAGGCCGCTTGGACTCTCACTCTGGGTGCTGAGTCTTTCCCTGCGCGGAGGCGGCCCGGACTCTCACTCTGGGCGCCGAGTATTTGCCTGGGCGGAGGCCGCCCGGATTCACACTCTGGGCGCCGAGTCTTTGCCTGGGCGGAGGCCGCCCGGATTCACACTCTGGGCGCCGAGTCTTTGCCTGGGCGGAGGCCGCCCAGATTCACACTCTGGGCGCCGAGTCTTTGCCTGGGCGGAGGCCGCCCAGATTAACACTCTGGGCGCCGAGTCTTTGCCTGGGCGGAGGTCGCCCGGATTAACACTCTGGGCGCCGAGTCTTTGCCTGGGCGGAGGCCGCCCGGATTCACACTCTGGGCGCCGAGTCTTTGCCTGGGCGGAGGCCGCCCGGATTCACACTCTGGGCGCCGAGTTTTTGCCTGGGCGGAGGCCGCCCGGATTCACACTCTGGGCGCAGAGTCTTTGCCTGGGCGGAGACCGCCCGGATTCACACTCTGGGCGCCGAGTCTCTGCCTGGGCGGAGGCCGCCCGGATTCACTCTGGGTGCCGAGTCTTTGCCTGGGCGGAGGCCGCTCGGACTCTCACTCTGGGTGCTGAGTCTTTCCCTGCGCGGAGGCGGCCCGGACTCTCGTTCTGGGCGCCGAGTCTTTGCCTGGGCGGAGATCACCCGGATTCACACTCTGGGCGCCGAGCCTTTGCCTGGGCGGAGGCCGCCTGGATTCACACTCTGGGCGCCGAGTCTTTGCCTGGGCGGAGACCACCCGGATTCACACTCTGGGCGCCGAGCCTTTGCCTGGGCGGAGGCCGCCTGGATTCACACTCTGGGCGCAGAGTCTTTGCCTGGGCGGAGGCCGCCCGGATTCACACTCTGGGCGCCGAGTCTTTGCCTGGGCGGAGACCACCCGGATTCACACTCTGGGCGCCGAGTCCTTGCCTGGGTGGAGGCCGCCCGGACCCCGGGCGCCGAGTCTTTGCCTGGGCGGAGGCTGCACGGGCTCACATTCTGGGCGCCGAGTCCTTGCCTGGGCAGAGGCCGCCCGGATTCACACTCTGGGCGCCGAGTCTTTGACTAGGCGGAGGCCGCCCATATTCACACTCTGGGCGCCGAGTCTTTGCCTGAGCGGAGGCCACCCAGATTCACACTCTGGGCGCCGAGTCTTTGCCTGGGCGGAGGCCGCCCGGATTCACACTCTGGGCGCCGTGTCTTTGCCTGGGCGGAGGCCGCTTGGACTCTCACTCTGGGTGCTGAGTCTTTCCCTGCGCGGAGGCGGCCCGGACTCTCACTCTGGGCGCCGAGTCTTTGCCTGGGCGGAGGCCGCCCGGATTCACACTCTGGGCGCCGAGTCTTTGCCTGGGCGGAGGCCGCCCGGATTCACACTCTGGGCGCCGAGTCTTTGCCTGGGCGGAGGCCGCCCAGATTCACACTCTGGGCGCCGAGTCTTTGCCTGGGCGGAGGCCGCCCAGATTAACACTCTGGGCGCCGAGTCTTTGCCTGGGCGGAGGTCGCCCGGATTAACACTCTGGGCGCCGAGTCTTTGCCTGGGCGGAGGCCGCCCGGATTCACACTCTGGGCGCCGAGTCTTTGCCTGGGCGGAGGCCGCCCGGATTCACACTCTGGGCGCCGAGTTTTTGCCTGGGCGGAGGCCGCCCGGATTCACACTCTGGGCGCAGAGTCTTTGCCTGGGCGGAGACCGCCCCGGATTCACACTCTGGGCGCCGAGTCTCTGCCTGGGCGGAGGCCGCCCGGATTCACTCTGGGTGCCGAGTCTTTGCCTGGGCGGAGGCCGCTCGGACTCTCACTCTGGGTGCTGAGTCTTTCCCTGCGCGGAGGCGGCCCGGACTCTCGTTCTGGGCGCCGAGTCTTTGCCTGGGCGGAGATCACCCGGATTCACACTCTGGGCGCCGAGCCTTTGCCTGGGCGGAGGCCGCCTGGATTCACACTCTGGGCGCCGAGTCTTTGCCTGGGCGGAGACCACCCGGATTCACACTCTGGGCGCCGAGTCCTTGCCTGGGTGGAGGCCGCCCGGACCCCGGGCGCCGAGTCTTTGCCTGGGCGGAGGCGGCACGGGCTCACACTCTGGGCGCCGAGTCCTTGCCTGGGCAGAGGCCGCCCGGATTCACACTCTGGGCGCCGAGTCTTTGCCTAGGCGGAGGCCGCCCATATTCACACTCTGGGCGCCGAGTCTTTGCCTGGGCGGAGACCACCCGGATTCACACTCTGGGCGCCGAGTCCTTGCCTGGGTGGAGGCCGCCCGGACCCCGGGCGCCGAGTCTTTGCCTGGGCGGAGGCTGCACGGGCTCACATTCTGGGCGCCGAGTCCTTGCCTGGGTGGAGGCCGCCCGGACCCCGGGCGCCGAGTTTTTGCCTGGGCGGAGGCTGCACGGGCTCACATTCTGGGCGCCGAGTCCTTGCCTGGGCAGAGGCCGCCCAGATTCACACTCTGGGCGCCGAGTCTTTGCCTAGGCGGAGGCCGCCCATATTCACACTCTGGGCGCCGAGTCTTTGCCTGAGGGGAGACCACCCGGATTCAAACTCTGGGCGCCGAGTCTTTGCCTGGGCGGAGGCAGCCCGGACTCTCACTCTGGGCGCCGAGTCTTTGCCTGGGCGGAAGCCGCCCAGATTAACACTCTGGGTGCCGAGTCTTTGCCTGGGCGGAGGCCGCCCAGATTAACACTCTGGGCGCGAGTCTTTGCCTGGGCGGAGGCCGCCCGGATTCACACTCTGGGCGCCGAGTCTTTGCCTGGGTGGAGGCCGCCCGGATTCACACTCTGGGCACCGAGTTTTTGCCTGGGCGGAGGCCGCCCGGATTCACACTCTGGGCGCAGAGTCTTTGCCTGGGCGGAGACCGCCCGGATTCACACTCTGGGCGCCGAGTCTCTGCCTGGGCGGAGGCCGCCCGGATTCACTCTGGGTGCCGAGTCTTTGCCTGGGCGGAGGCCGCTCGGACTCTCACTCTGGGTGCTGAGTCTTTCCCTGCGCGGAGGCGGCCCAGACTCTCGTTCTGGGCGCCGAGTCTTTGCCTGGGCGGAGACCACCCGGATTCACACTCTGGGCGCCGAGTCTTTGCCTGGGCGGAGGCAGCCCGGACTCTCACTCTGGGCGCCGAGTCTTTGCCTGGGCGGAAGCCGCCCAGATTAACACTCTGGGTGCCGAGTCTTTGCCTGGGCGGAGGCCGCCCAGATTAACACTCTGGGCGCGAGTCTTTGCCTGGGCGGAGGCCGCCCGGATTCACACTCTGGGCGCCGAGTCTTTGCCTGGGTGGAGGCCGCCCGGATTCACACTCTGGGCACCGAGTTTTTGCCTGGGCGGAGGCCGCCCGGATTCACACTCTGGGCGCAGAGTCTTTGCCTGGGCGGAGACCGCCCGGATTCACACTCTGGGCGCCGAGTCTCTGCCTGGGCGGAGGCCGCCCGGATTCACTCTGGGTGCCGAGTCTTTGCCTGGGCGGAGGCCGCTCGGACTCTCACTCTGGGTGCTGAGTCTTTCCCTGCGCGGAGGCGGCCCAGACTCTCGTTCTGGGCGCCGAGTCTTTGCCTGGGCGGAGACCACCCGGATTCACACTCTGGGCGCCGAGTCTTTGCCTGGGCGGAGACCACCCGGATTCACACTCTGGGCGCCGAGTCTTTGCCTGGGCGGAGGCCGCCTGGATTCACACTTTGGGCGCAGAGTCTTTGCCTGGGCGGAGACCGCCCGGATTCACACTCTGGGCGCCGAGTCCTTGCCTGGGTGGAGGCCGCCCAGACCCCGGGCGCCGAGTCTTTGCCTGGGCGGAGGCTGCACGGGCTCACACTCTGGGCGCCGAGTCCTTGCCTGGGCAGAGGCCGCCCGGATTCACACTCTGGGTGCCGAGTCTTTGCCTAGGCGGAGGCCGCCCATATTCACACTCTGGGCGCCGAGTCTTTGCCTGACCGGAGGCCACCCGGATTCACACTCTGGGCGCCGAGTCTTTGCCTGGGCGGAGGCGGCCCGGACTCTCACTCTGGGCGCCGAGTCTTTGCCTGGGCGGAGACCTCCCGGACTCACACTCTGGGCGCCGAGTCTTTGCCTGGGCGGAGGCCGCCCGGATTCACTCTGGGTGCCGAGTCTTTGCCTGGGCGGAGGCCGCTTGAACTCTCACTCTGGGTGTTGAGTCTTTCCCTGCGCGGGGGCGCCCGGACTCTCACTCTGGGCGCTGAGTCTTTGCCTGGGCGGAGACCGCCTGGATTCACACTCTGGGCGTCGAGTCTTTGCCTAGGCGGAGGCCGCCCGGATTCACACTCTGGGCGCCGAGTCTTTGCCTGGGCGGAGACCACCCGGATTCACACTCTGGGCGCCGAGTCCTTGCCTGGGTGGAGGCCGCCCGGACCCCAGGCGCCGAGTCTTTGCCTGGGCGGAGGCTGCACGGGCTCACACTCTGGGCGCCGAGTCCTTGTCTGGGCAGAGGCCGCCCGGATTCACACTCTGGGTGCCGAGTCTTTGCCTAGGCGGAGGCCGCCCATATTCACACTCTGGGCGCCGAGTCTTTGCCTGAGCGGAGGCCACCCGGATTCACACTCTGGGCGCCGAGTCTTTGCCTGAGCGGAGGCGGCCCGGACTCTCACTTTGGGCGCCGAGTCTTTGCCTGGGTGGAGACCTCCCGGACTCACACTCTGGGCGCGGAGTCTTTGCCTGGGCGGAGGCCGCCCGGATTCACTCTGGGTGCCGAGTCTTTGCCTGGGCGGAGGCCGCTTGGACTCTCACTCTGGGCGCCGAGTCTTTGCCTGGGCGGAGGCCGCCCGGATTCACTCTGGTTGCCGAGTCTTTGCCTGGGCGGAGGCCACTCGGACTCTCACTATGGGTGCTGAGTCTTTCCCTGCGCGGAGGCGGCCCGGACTCTCACTATGGGCGCCGAGTCTTTGCCTGGGGGGAGACCGCCTGGATTCACACTCTGGGCGCCGAGTCTTTGCCTGGGCGGAGGCCGCCCGGATTTACACTCTGGGCGCCGAGTCTTTGCCTGGGCGGAGACCGCCCGGATTCACACTCTGGGCGCCGAGTCTTTGCCTGGGCGCAGGCCGCCCGGATTCACACTCTGGGCGCCGAGTCTATGCCTGGGCGGAGGCCGCCCGGATTCACACTCTGGGCGCCGAGTCTTTGCCTGGGCGGAGGCCGCCCGGATTCACACTCTGGGCGCCGAGTCTTTGCCTGGGCGGAGGCCGACCGGATTCACACTCTGGGCGAATAGTCTTTGCCTGGGCGGAGACCGCCTGGATTCACACTCTGGGCGCCGAGTCTCTGCCTGGGCGGAGGCCGCCCGGATTCACTCTGGGTGCCGAGTCTTTGCCTGGGCGGAGGCCGCTCGGACTCTCACTCTGGGTGCTGAGTCTTTCCCTGCGCGGAGGCGGCCCGGACTCTCGTTCTGGGCGCCGAGTCTTTGCCTGGGCGGAGACCACCCGGATTCACACTCTGGGCGCCGAGCCTTTGCCTGGGCGGAGGCCGCCTGGATTCACACTCTGGGCGCAGAGTCTTTGCCTGGGCGGAGGCCGCCCGGATTCACACTCTGGGCGCCGAGTCTTTGCCTGGGCGGAGACCACCCGGATTCACACTCTGGGCGCCGAGTCCTTGCCTGGGTGGAGGCCGCCCGGACCCCGGGCGCCGAGTCTTTGCCTGGGCGGAGGCTGCACGGGCTCACATTCTGGGCGCCGAGTCCTTGCCTGGGCAGAGGCCGCCCGGATTCACACTCTGGGCGCCGAGTCTTTGCCTAGGCGGAGGCCGCCCATATTCACACTCTGGGCGCCGAGTCTTTGCCTGAGCGGAGGCCACCCGGATTCACACTCTGGGCGCCGAGTCTTTGCCTGGGCGGAGGCGGCCCGGACTCTCACTCTGGGCGCCGAGTCTTTGCCTGGGCGGAGGCCGCCCAGATTAACACTCTGGGTGCCGAGTCTTTGCCTGGGCGGAGGCCGCCCAGATTAACACTCTGGGTGCCGAGTCTTTGCCTGGGCGGAGGCCGCCCGGATTCACACTCTGGGCGCCGAGTCTTTGCCTGGGTGGAGGCCGCCCGGATTCACACTCTGGGCGCCGAGTTTTTGCCTGGGCGGAGGCCGCCCGGATTCACACTCTGGGCGCAGAGTCTTTGCCTGGGCGGAGACCGCCCGGATTCACACTCTGGGCGCCGAGTCTCTGCCTGGGCGGAGGCCGCCCGGATTCACTCTGGGTGCCGAGTCTTTGCCTGGGCGGAGGACGCTCGGACTCTCACTCTGGGTGCTGAGTCTTTCCCTGCGCGGAGGCGGCCCAGACTCTCGTTCTGGGCGCCGAGTCTTTGCCTGGGCGAAGACCACCCGGATTCACACTCTGGGCGCCGAGTCTTTGCCTGGGCGGAGACCACCCGGATTCACACTCTGGGCGCCGAGTCTTTGCCTGGGCGGAGGCCGCCTGGATTCACACTCTGGGCGCAGAGTCTTTGCCTGGGCGGAGGCCGCCCGGATTCACACTCTGGGCGCCGAGTCCTTGCCTGGGCGGAGGCCGCTTGGACTCTCACTCTGGGCGCCGAGTCTTTGCCTGGGCGGAGGCCGCCCGGATTCACTCTGGGTGCCGAGTCTTTGCCTGGGCGGAGGCCACTCGGACTCTCACTATGGGTGCTGAGTCTTTCCCTGCGCGGAGGCGGCCCGGACTCTCACTATGGGCGCCGAGTCTTTGCCTGGGGGGAGACCGCCTGGATTCACACTCTGGGCGCCGAGTCTTTGCCTGGGCGGAGGCCGCCCGGATTTACACTCTGGGCGCCGAGTCTTTGCCTGGGCGGAGACCGCCCGGATTCACACTCTGGGCGCCGAGTCTTTGCCTGGGCGGAGACCGCCCGGATTCACACTCTGGGCGCCGAGTCTTTGCCTGGGCGCAGGCCGCCCGGATTCACACTCTGGGCGCCGAGTCTATGCCTGGGCGGAGGCCGCCCGGATTCACACTCTGGGCGCCGAGTCTTTGCCTGGGCGGAGGCCGCCCGGATTCACACTCTGGGCGCCGAGTCTTTGCCTGGGCGGAGGCCGACCGGATTCACACTCTGGGCGCATAGTCTTTGCCTGGGCGGAGACCGCCTGGATTCACACTCTGGGCGCCGAGTCTTTGCCTAGGCGGAGGCCGCCCATATTCACACTCTGGGCGCCGAGTCTTTGCCTGACCGGAGGCCACCCGGATTCACACTCTGGGCGCCGAGTCTTTGCCTGGGCGGAGGCGGCCCGGACTCTCACTCTGGGCGCCGAGTCTTTGCCTGGGCGGAGACCTCCCGGACTCACACTCTGGGCGCCGAGTCTTTGCCTGGGCGGAGGCCGCCCGGATTCACTCTGGGTGCCGAGTCTTTGCCTGGGCGGAGGCCGCTTGAACTCTCACTCTGGGTGTTGAGTCTTTCCCTGCGCGGGGGCGGCCCGGACTCTCACTCTGGGCGCTGAGTCTTTGCCTGGGCGGAGACCGCCTGGATTCACACTCTGGGCGTCGAGTCTTTGCCTAGGCGGAGGCCGCCCGGATTCACACTCTGGGCGCCGAGTCTTTGCCTGGGCGGAGACCACCCGGATTCACACTCTGGGCGCCGAGTCCTTGCCTGGGTGGAGGCCGCCCGGACCCCAGGCGCCGAGTCTTTGCCTGGGCGGAGGCTGCACGGGCTCACACTCTGGGCGCCGAGTCCTTGTCTGGGCAGAGGCCGCCCGGATTCACACTCTGGGTGCCGAGTCTTTGCCTAGGCGGAGGCCGCCCATATTCACACTCTGGGCGCCGAGTCTTTGCCTGAGCGGAGGCCACCCGGATTCACACTCTGGGCGCCGAGTCTTTGCCTGAGCGGAGGCGGCCCGGACTCTCACTTTGGGCGCCGAGTCTTTGCCTGGGTGGAGACCTCCCGGACTCACACTCTGGGCGCGGAGTCTTTGCCTGGGCGGAGGCCGCCCGGATTCACTCTGGGTGCCGAGTCTTTGCCTGGGCGGAGGCCGCTTGGACTCTCACTCTGGGCGCCGAGTCTTTGCCTGGGCGGAGGCCGCCCGGATTCACTCTGGTTGCCGAGTCTTTGCCTGGGCGGAGGCCACTCGGACTCTCACTATGGGTGCTGAGTCTTTCCCTGCGCGGAGGCGGCCCGGACTCTCACTATGGGCGCCGAGTCTTTGCCTGGGGGGAGACCGCCTGGATTCACACTCTGGGCGCCGAGTCTTTGCCTGGGCGGAGGCCGCCCGGATTTACACTCTGGGCGCCGAGTCTTTGCCTGGGCGGAGACCGCCCGGATTCACACTCTGGGCGCCGAGTCTTTGCCTGGGCGCAGGCCGCCCGGATTCACACTCTGGGCGCCGAGTCTATGCCTGGGCGGAGGCCGCCCGGATTCACACTCTGGGCGCCGAGTCTTTGCCTGGGCGGAGGCCGCCCGGATTCACACTCTGGGCGCCGAGTCTTTGCCTGGGCGGAGGCCGACCGGATTCACACTCTGGGCGAATAGTCTTTGCCTGGGCGGAGACCGCCTGGATTCACACTCTGGGCGCCGAGTCTCTGCCTGGGCGGAGGCCGCCCGGATTCACTCTGGGTGCCGAGTCTTTGCCTGGGCGGAGGCCGCTCGGACTCTCACTCTGGGTGCTGAGTCTTTCCCTGCGCGGAGGCGGCCCGGACTCTCGTTCTGGGCGCCGAGTCTTTGCCTGGGCGGAGACCACCCGGATTCACACTCTGGGCGCCGAGCCTTTGCCTGGGCGGAGGCCGCCTGGATTCACACTCTGGGCGCAGAGTCTTTGCCTGGGCGGAGGCCGCCCGGATTCACACTCTGGGCGCCGAGTCTTTGCCTGGGCGGAGACCACCCGGATTCACACTCTGGGCGCCGAGTCCTTGCCTGGGTGGAGGCCGCCCGGACCCCGGGCGCCGAGTCTTTGCCTGGGCGGAGGCTGCACGGGCTCACATTCTGGGCGCCGAGTCCTTGCCTGGGCAGAGGCCGCCCGGATTCACACTCTGGGCGCCGAGTCTTTGCCTAGGCGGAGGCCGCCCATATTCACACTCTGGGCGCCGAGTCTTTGCCTGAGCGGAGGCCACCCGGATTCACACTCTGGGCGCCGAGTCTTTGCCTGGGCGGAGGCGGCCCGGACTCTCACTCTGGGCGCCGAGTCTTTGCCTGGGCGGAGGCCGCCCAGATTAACACTCTGGGTGCCGAGTCTTTGCCTGGGCGGAGGCCGCCCAGATTAACACTCTGGGTGCCGAGTCTTTGCCTGGGCGGAGGCCGCCCGGATTCACACTCTGGGCGCCGAGTCTTTGCCTGGGTGGAGGCCGCCCGGATTCACACTCTGGGCGCCGAGTTTTTGCCTGGGCGGAGGCCGCCCGGATTCACACTCTGGGCGCAGAGTCTTTGCCTGGGCGGAGACCGCCCGGATTCACACTCTGGGCGCCGAGTCTCTGCCTGGGCGGAGGCCGCCCGGATTCACTCTGGGTGCCGAGTCTTTGCCTGGGCGGAGGACGCTCGGACTCTCACTCTGGGTGCTGAGTCTTTCCCTGCGCGGAGGCGGCCCAGACTCTCGTTCTGGGCGCCGAGTCTTTGCCTGGGCGAAGACCACCCGGATTCACACTCTGGGCGCCGAGTCTTTGCCTGGGCGGAGACCACCCGGATTCACACTCTGGGCGCCGAGTCTTTGCCTGGGCGGAGGCCGCCTGGATTCACACTCTGGGCGCAGAGTCTTTGCCTGGGCGGAGGCCGCCCGGATTCACACTCTGGGCGCCGAGTCCTTGCCTGGGCGGAGGCCGCTTGGACTCTCACTCTGGGCGCCGAGTCTTTGCCTGGGCGGAGGCCGCCCGGATTCACTCTGGGTGCCGAGTCTTTGCCTGGGCGGAGGCCACTCGGACTCTCACTATGGGTGCTGAGTCTTTCCCTGCGCGGAGGCGGCCCGGACTCTCACTATGGGCGCCGAGTCTTTGCCTGGGGGGAGACCGCCTGGATTCACACTCTGGGCGCCGAGTCTTTGCCTGGGCGGAGGCCGCCCGGATTTACACTCTGGGCGCCGAGTCTTTGCCTGGGCGGAGACCGCCCGGATTCACACTCTGGGCGCCGAGTCTTTGCCTGGGCGGAGACCGCCCGGATTCACACTCTGGGCGCCGAGTCTTTGCCTGGGCGCAGGCCGCCCGGATTCACACTCTGGGCGCCGAGTCTATGCCTGGGCGGAGGCCGCCCGGATTCACACTCTGGGCGCCGAGTCTTTGCCTGGGCGGAGGCCGCCCGGATTCACACTCTGGGCGCCGAGTCTTTGCCTGGGCGGAGGCCGACCGGATTCACACTCTGGGCGCATAGTCTTTGCCTGGGCGGAGACCGCCTGGATTCACACTCTGGGCGCCGAGTCTTTGCCTAGGCGGAGGCCGCCCATATTCACACTCTGGGCGCCGAGTCTTTGCCTGACCGGAGGCCACCCGGATTCACACTCTGGGCGCCGAGTCTTTGCCTGGGCGGAGGCGGCCCGGACTCTCACTCTGGGCGCCGAGTCTTTGCCTGGGCGGAGACCTCCCAGACTCACACTCTGGGCGCCGAGTCTTTGCCTGGGCAGAGGCCGCCCGGATTCACTCTGGGTGCCGAGTCTTTGCCTGGGCGGAGGCCGCTTGGACTCTCACTCTGGGTGTTGAGTCTTTCCCTGCGCGGGGGCGGCCCGGACTCTCACTCTGGGCGCTGAGTCTTTGCCTGGGCGGAGACCGCCTGGATTCACACTCTGGGCGTCGAGTCTTTGCCTAGGCGGAGGCCGCCCGGATTCACACTCTGGGCGCCGAGTCTTTGCCTGGGCGGAGACCACCCGGATTCACACTCTGGGCGCCGAGTCCTTGCCTGGGTGGAGGCCGCCCGGACCCCAGGCGCCGAGTCTTTGCCTGGGCGGAGGCTGCACGGGCTCACACTCTGGGCGCCGAGTCCTTGTCTGGGCAGAGGCCGCCCGGATTCACACTCTGGGTGCCGAGTCTTTGCCTAGGCGGAGGCCGCCCATATTCACACTCTGGGCGCCGAGTCTTTGCCTGAGCGGAGGCCACCCGGATTCACACTCTGGGCGCCGAGTCTTTGCCTGAGCGGAGGCGGCCCGGACTCTCACTTTGGGCGCCGAGTCTTTGCCTGGGTGGAGACCTCCCGGACTCACACTCTGGGCGCCGAGTCTTTGCCAGGGCGGAGGCCGCCCGGATTCACTCTGGGTGCCGAGTCTTTGCCTGGGCGGAGGCCGCTTGGACTCTCACTCTGGGCGCCGAGTCTTTGCCTGGGCGGAGGCCGCCCGGATTCACTCTGGGTGCCGAGTCTTTGCCTGGGCGGAGGCCACTCGGACTCTCACTATGGGTGCTGAGTCTTTCCCTGCGCGGAGGCGGCCCGGACTCTCACTATGGGCGCCGAGTCTTTGCCTGGGGGGAGACCGCCCGGATTTACACTCTGGGCGCCGAGTCTTTGCCTGGGCGGAGACCGCCCGGATTCACACTCTGGGCGCCGAGTCTTTGCCTGGGCGCAGGCCGCCCGGATTCACACTCTGGGCACCGAGTCTATGCCTGGGCGGAGGCCGCCCTGATTCACACTCTGGGCGCCGAGTCTTTGCCTGGGCGGAGGCCGCCCGGATTCACACTCTGGGCGCCGAGTCTTTGCCTGGGCGGAGGCCGACCGGATTCACACTCTGGGTGCCGAGTCTTTGCCTGGGCGGAGGCCGCTCGGACTCTCACTCTGGGTGCTGAGTCTTTCCCTGCGCGGAGGCGGCCCGGACTCTCACTCTGGGTGCTGAGTCTTTCCCTGCGCGGAGGCGGCCCGGACTCTCGTTCTGGGCGCCGAGTCTTTGCCTGGGCGGAGACCACCCGGATTCACACTCTGGGCGCCGAGCCTTTGCCTGGGCGGAGGCCGCCTGGATTCACACTCTGGGCGCAGAGTCTTTGCCTGGGCGGAGGCCGCCCGGATTCACACTCTGGGCGCCGAGTCTTTGCCTGGGCGGAGACCACCCGGATTCACACTCTGGGCGCCGAGTCCTTGCCTGGGTGGAGGCCGCCCGGACCCCGGGCGCCGAGTCTTTGCCTGGGCGGAGGCTGCACGGGCTCACATTCTGGGCGCCGAGTCCTTGCCTGGGCAGAGGCCGCCCGGATTCACACTCTGGGCGCCGAGTCTTTGACTAGGCGGAGGCCGCCCATATTCACACTCTGGGCGCCGAGTCTTTGCCTGAGCGGAGGCCACCCAGATTCACACTCTGGGCGCCGAGTCTTTGCCTGGGCGGAGGCCGCCCGGATTCACACTCTGGGCGCCGTGTCTTTGCCTGGGCGGAGGCCGCTTGGACTCTCACTCTGGGTGCTGAGTCTTTCCCTGCGCGGAGGCGGCCCGGACTCTCACTCTGGGCGCCGAGTCTTTGCCTGGGCGGAGGCCGCCCGGATTCACACTCTGGGCGCCGAGTCTTTGCCTGGGCGGAGGCCGCCCGGATTCACACTCTGGGCGCCGAGTCTTTGCCTGGGCGGAGGCCGCCCAGATTCACACTCTGGGCGCCGAGTCTTTGCCTGGGCGGAGGCCGCCCAGATTAACACTCTGGGCGCCGAGTCTTTGCCTGGGCGGAGGTCGCCCGGATTAACACTCTGGGCGCCGAGTCTTTGCCTGGGCGGAGGCCGCCCGGATTCACACTCTGGGCGCCGAGTCTTTGCCTGGGCGGAGGCCGCCCGGATTCACACTCTGGGCGCCGAGTTTTTGCCTGGGCGGAGGCCGCCCGGATTCACACTCTGGGCGCAGAGTCTTTGCCTGGGCGGAGACCGCCCGGATTCACACTCTGGGCGCCGAGTCTCTGCCTGGGCGGAGGCCGCCCGGATTCACTCTGGGTGCCGAGTCTTTGCCTGGGCGGAGGCCGCTCGGACTCTCACTCTGGGTGCTGAGTCTTTCCCTGCGCGGAGGCGGCCCGGACTCTCGTTCTGGGCGCCGAGTCTTTGCCTGGGCGGAGATCACCCGGATTCACACTCTGGGCGCCGAGCCTTTGCCTGGGCGGAGGCCGCCTGGATTCACACTCTGGGCGCCGAGTCTTTGCCTGGGCGGAGACCACCCGGATTCACACTCTGGGCGCCGAGTCCTTGCCTGGGTGGAGGCCGCCCGGACCCCGGGCGCCGAGTCTTTGCCTGGGCGGAGGCGGCACGGGCTCACACTCTGGGCGCCGAGTCCTTGCCTGGGCAGAGGCCGCCCGGATTCACACTCTGGGCGCCGAGTCTTTGCCTAGGCGGAGGCCGCCCATATTCACACTCTGGGCGCCGAGTCTTTGCCTGAGCGGAGGCCACCCGGATTCACACTCTGGGCGTCGAGTCTTTGCCTGGGCGGAGGCGGCCCGGACTCTCACTCTGGGCGCCGAGTTTTTGCCTGGGCGGAGGCCGCCCAGTTTAACACTCTGGGTGCCGAGTCTTTGCCTGGGCGGAGGCCGCCCAGATTAACACTCTGGGCGCGAGTCTTTGCCTGGGCGGAGGCCCCCCGGATTCACACTCTGGGCGCCGAGTCTTTGCCTGGGTAGAGGCCGCCCGGATTCACACTCTGGGCGCCGAGTCTTTGCCTGGGCGGAGGCCGCCCGGATTCACACCCTGGGCGCAGAATCTTTGCCTGGGCGGAGATCGCCCGGATTCACACTCTGGGCGCTGAGTCTCTGCCTGGGCGGAGGCCGCCCGGATTCCCCCTGGGTGCCGAGTCTTTGCCTGGGCGGAGGCCGCTCGGACTCTCACTCTGGGTGCTGAGTCTTTCCCTGCGCGGAGGCAGCCCGGACTCTCGTTCTGGGCGCCGAGTCTTTGCCTGGGCGGAGACCACCCGGATTCACACTCTGGGCGCTGAGTCTTTGCCTGGGCGGAGACCGCCCGGATTCACACTCTGGGCGCCGAGTCCTTGCCTGGGTGGAGGCCGCCCGGACCCCGGGCGCCGAGTCTTTGCCTGGGCGGAGGCTGCACGGGCTCACACTCTGGGCGCCGAGTCCTTGCCTGGGCAGAGGCCGCCCGGATTCACACTCTGGGTGCCGAGTCTTTGCCTAGGCGGAGGCCGCCCATATTCACACTCTGGGCGCCGAGTCTTTGCCTGAGCGGAGGCCACCCGGATTCACACTCTGGGCGCCGAGTCTTTGCCTGGGCGGAGGCGGCCCGGACTCTCACTCTGGGCGCCGAGTCTTTGCCTGGGCGGAGACCTCCCGGACTCACACTCTGGGCGCCGAGTCTTTGCCTGGGCGGAGGCCGCCCGGATTCACTCTGGGTGCCGAGTCTTTGCCTGGGCGGAGGCCGCTTGGACTCTCACTCTGGGTGTTGAGTCTTTCCCTGCGCGGGGGCGGCCCGGACTCTCACTCTGGGCGCCGAGTCTTTGCCTGGGCGGAGGCCGCCCGGATTCACACTCTGGGCGCCGAGTCTTTGCCTGGGCGGAGTCCGCCCGGATTCACACTCTGGGCGCCGAGCTTTTGCCTGGGCGGAGGCCGCCCGGATTCACACTCTGGGCGCAGAGTCTTTGCCTGGGCGGAGACCGCCCGGATTCACACTCTGGGCGCCGAGTCTCTGTCTGGGCGGAGGCCGCCCGGATTCACTCTGGGTGCCGAGTCTTTGCCTGGGCGGAGGCCGCTCGGACTCTCACTCTGGGTGCTGAGTCTTTCCCTGCGCGGAGGCGGCCCGGACTCTCGTTCTGGGCACCGAGTCTTTGCCTGGGCGGAGATCACCCGGATTCACACTCTGGGCGCAGAGCCTTTGCCTGGGCGGAGGCCGCCTGGATTCACACTCTGGGCGCCGAGTCTTTGCCTGGGCGGAGACCACCCGGATTCACACTCTGGGCGCCGAGTCCTTGCCTGGGTGGAGGCCGCCCGGACCCCGGGCGCCGAGTCTTTGCCTGGGCGGAGGCTGCACGGGCTCACACTCTGGGCGCCGAGTCCTTGCCTGGGCAGAGGCCGCCCGGATTCACACTCTGGGTGCCGAGTCTTTGCCTAGGCGGAGGCCGCCCATATTCACACTCTGGGCGCCGAGTCTTTGCCTGAGCGGAGGCCACCCGGATTCACACTCTGGGCGCCGAGTCTTTGCCTGGGCGGAGGCGGCCCGGACTCTCACTCTGGGCGCCGAGTTTTTGCCTGGGCGGAGGCCGCCCAGTTTAACACTCTGGGTGCCGAGTCTTTGCCTGGGCGGAGGCCGCCCAGATTAACACTCTGGGCGCGAGTCTTTGCCTGGGCGGAGGCCGCCCGGATTCACACTCTGGGCGCCGAGTCTTTGCCTGGGTAGAGGCCGCCCGGATTCACACTCTGGGCGCCGAGTCTTTGCCTGGGCGGAGGCCGCCCGGATTCACACCCTGGGCGCAGAGTCTTTGCCTGGGCGGAGATCGCCCGGATTCACACTCTGGGCGCTGAGTCTCTGCCTGGGCGGAGGCCGCCCGGATTCACTCTGGGTGCCGAGTCTTTGCCTGGGCGGAGGCCGCTCGGACTCTCACTCTGGGTGCTGAGTCTTTCCCTGCGCGGAGGCAGCCCGGACTCTCGTTCTGGGCGCCAAGTCTTTGCCTGGGCGGAGACCACCCGGATTCACACTCTGGGCGCCGAGTCTTTGCCTGGGCGGAGACCGCCCGGATTCACACTCTGGGCGCCGAGTCCTTGCCTGGGTGGAGGCCGCCCGGACCCCGGGCGCCGAGTCTTTGCCTGGGCGGAGGCTGCACGGGCTCACACTCTGGGCGCCGAGTCCTTGCCTGGGCAGAGGCCGCCCGGATTCACACTCTGGGTGCCGAGTCTTTGCCTAGGCGGAGGCCGCCCATATTCACACTCTGGGCGCCGAGTCTTTGCCTGAGCGGAGGCCACCCGGATTCACACTCTGGGCGCCGAGTCTTTGCCTGGGCGGAGGCGGCCCGGACTCTCACTCTGGGCGCCGAGTCTTTGCCTGGGCGGAGACCTCCCGGACTCACACTCTGGGCGCCGAGTCTTTGCCTGGGCGGAGGCCGCCCGGATTCACTCTGGGTGCCGAGTCTTTGCCTGGGCGGAGGCCGCTTGGACTCTCACTCTGGGTGTTGAGTCTTTCCCTGCGCGGGGGCGGCCCGGACTCTCACTCTGGGCGCTGAGTCTTTGCCTGGGCGGAGACCGCCTGGATTCACACTCTGGGCGTCGAGTCTTTGCCTGGGCGGAGGTCGCCCGGATTCACACTCTGGGCGCCGAGTCTTTGCCTGGGCGGATACCACCCGGATTCACACTCTGGGCGCCGAGTCCTTGCCTGGGTGGAGGCCGCCCGGACCCCGGGCGCCGAGTCTTTGCCTGGGCGGAGGCTGCACGGGCTCACACTCTGGGCGCCGAGTCCTTGCCTGGGCAGAGGCCGCCCGGATTCACACTCTGGGTGCCGAGTCTTTGCCTAGGCGGAGGCCGCCCATATTCACACTCTGGGCGCCGAGTCTTTGCCTGAGCGGAGGCCACCCGGATTCACACTCTGGGCGCCGAGTCTTTGCCTGGGCGGAGGCGGCCCGGACTCTCACTTTGGGCGCCGAGTCTTTGCCTGGGTGGAGACCTCCCGGACTCACACTCTGGGCGCCGAGTCTTTGCCTGGGCGGAGGCCGTCCGGATTCACTCTGGGTGCCGAGTCTTTGCCTGGTCGGAGGCCGCTTGGACTCTCACTCTGGGTGCTGAGTCTTTCCCTGCGCGGAGGCGGCCCGGACTCTCACTCTGGGCGCTGAGTCTTTGCCTGGGCGGAGACCGCCCGGATTCACACTCTGGGCGCCATGTCTTTGCCTGGGCGGAGGCCGCCCGGACTCTCACTCTGGGCGCCGAGTCTTTGTCTGGGCGGATGCCGCCCGGATTCACACTATGGGCGCCGAGTCTTTGCCTGGGCGGAGGCCGCCCGGATTAACACTCTGGGCGCCGAGTCTTTGCCTGGGCGAAGGCCTCCCGGACTCTCACTGTGGGCGCCGAGTCTTTGCCTGGGCAGGGGCCGCCCGGATTCACACTCTGGGCGCCCAGTCTTTGCCTGGGCGGAGGCCGCCCGGATTCACACTCTGGGCGCCAAGTCTTTGCCTGGGCAGAGGCCGCCCAGATTCACACTCTGGGCGCCGAGTCTTTGCCTGGGCGGAGGCCGCTTGGACTCTCATTCTGGGTGCAGATTCTTTCCCTGCGCGGAGGCGGCCCGGACTCTCACTCTGGGCGCCGAGTCTTTGTCTGGGCGGAGACTGCCCGGATTCACACTCTGGATGCCGAGTCTTTGCCTGGGTGAAGGCCGCCCGGACTCTCACTGTGGGCGCCGAGTCTTTGCCTGGGCGGAAGCCGCCCGGATTCACACTCTGGGCGCCGAGTCTTTGCCTGGGCAGAGGCCGCCCAGATTCACACTCTGGGTGCCGAGTCTTTGCCTAGGCGGAGGCTGCCCATATTCACACTCTGGGCGCCGAGTCTTTGCCTGGGCAGAGGCCGCCCGGATTTACACTCTGGGCGCCGAGTCTTTGCCTAGGCGGAGGCCGCCCGGATTCACACTCTGGGCGCCGAGTCTTTGCCTGGGCGGAGACCACCCGGATTCACACTCTGGGCGCCGAGTCCTTGCCTGGGTGGAGGCCGCCCGGACAACGGGCGCCGAGTCTTTGCCTGGGCGGAGGCTGCACGGGCTCACACTCTGGGCGCCGAGTCCTTGCCTGGGCAGAGGCCGCCCGGATTCACACTCTGGGTGCCGAGTCTTTGCCTAGGCGGAGGCCGCCCATATTCACACTATGGGCACCGAGTCTTTGCCCGAGCGGAGGCCACCCGGATTCACACTCTGGGCGCCGAGTCTTTGCCTGGGCGGAGGCCGCCCGGATTAACACTCTGGGCGCCGAGTCTTTGCCTGGGCGAAGGCCTCCCGGACTCTCACTGTGGGCGCCGAGTCTTTGCCTGGGCAGGGGCCGCCCGGATTCACACTCTGGGCGCCCAGTCTTTGCCTGGGCGGAGGCCGCCCGGATTCACACTCTGGGCGCCAAGTCTTTGCCTGGGCAGAGGCCGCCCAGATTCACACTCTGGGCGCCGAGTCTTTGCCTGGGCGGAGGCCGCTTGGACTCTCATTCTGGGTGCAGATTCTTTCCCTGCGCGGAGGCGGCCCGGACTCTCACTCTGGGCGCCGAGTCTTTGCCTGGGCGGAGACTGCCCGGATTCACACTCTGGATGCCGAGTCTTTGCCTGGGTGAAGGCCGCCCGGACTCTCACTGTGGGCGCCGAGTCTTTGCCTGGGCGGAAGCCTCCCGGATTCACACTCTGGGCGCCGAGTCTTTGCCTGGGCAGAGGCCGCCCAGATTCACACTCTGGGTGCCGAGTCTTTGCCTAGGCGGAGGCCGCCCATATTCACACTCTGGGCGCCGAGTCTTTGCCTGGGCAGAGGCCGCCCGGATTTACTCTCTGGGCGCCGAGTCTTTGCCTAGGCGGAGGCCGCCCGGATTCACACTCTGGGCGCCGAGTCTTTGCCTGGGCGGAGACCACCCGGATTCACACTCTGGGCGCCGAGTCCTTGCCTGGGTGGAGGCCGCCCGGACCCCGGGCGCCGAGTCTTTGCCTGGGCGGAGGCTGCACGGGCTCACATTCTGGGCGCCGAGTCCTTGCCTGGGCAGAGGCCGCCTGGATTCACACTCTGGGCGCCGAGTCTTTGCCTAGGCGGAGGCCGCCCATATTCACACTCTGGGCGCCGAGTCTTTGCCTGAGTGGAGGCCACCCGGATTCACACTCTGGGCGCCGAGTCTTTGCCTGGGCGGAGGCCGCCCGGATTCACACTCTGGGCGCCGTGTCTTTGCCTGGGCGGAGGCCGCTTGGACTCTCACTCTGGGTGCTGAGTCTTTCCCTGCGCGGAGGCGGCCCGGACTCTCACTCTGGGCGCCGAGTCTTTGCCTGGGCGGAGGCCGCCCGGATTCACACTCTGGGCGCCGAGTCTTTGCCTGGGCGGAGGCCGCCCGGATTCACACTCTGGGCGCCGAGTCTTTGCCTGGGCGGAGGCCGCCCAGATTCACACTCTGGGCGCCGAGTCTTTGCCTGGGCGGAGGCCGCCCAGATTAACACTCTGGGCGCCGAGTCTTTGCCTGGGCGGAGGTCGCCCAGATTAACACTCTGGGCGCCGAGTGTTTGCCTGGGCGGAGGCCGCCCGGATTCACACTCTGGGCGCCGAGTCCTTGCCTGGGCGGAGGCCGCCCGGATTCACACTCTGGGCGCCGAGTCTTTGCCTGGGCGGAGGCCGCCCGGATTCACACTCTGGGCGCCGAGTTTTTGCCTGGGCGGAGGCCGCCCGGATTCACACTCTGGGCGCAGAGTCTTTGCCTGGGCGGAGACCGCCCGGATTCACACTCTGGGTGCCGAGTCTTTGCCTGGGCGGAGGTCGCCCAGATTCACACTCTGGGTGCCGAGTCTTTGCCTAGGCGGAGGCCGCCCATATTCACACTCTGGGCGCCGAGTCTTTGCCTGGGCAGAGGCCGCCCGGATTTACTCTCTGGGCGCCGAGTCTTTGCCTAGGCGGAGGCCGCCCGGATTCACACTCTGGGCGCCGAGTCTTTGCCTGGGCGGAGACCACCCGGATTCACACTCTGGGCGCCGAGTCCTTGCCTGGGTGGAGGCCGCCCGGACCCCGGGCGCCGAGTCTTTGCCTGGGCGGAGGCTGCACGGGCTCACATTCTGGGCGCCGAGTCCTTGCCTGGGCAGAGGCCGCCTGGATTCACACTCTGGGCGCCGAGTCTTTGCCTAGGCGGAGGCCGCCCATATTCACACTCTGGGCGCCGAGTCTTTGCCTGAGTGGAGGCCACCCGGATTCACACTCTGGGCGCCGAGTCTTTGCCTGGGCGGAGGCCGCCCGGATTCACACTCTGGGCGCCGTGTCTTTGCCTGGGCGGAGGCCGCTTGGACTCTCACTCTGGGTGCTGAGTCTTTCCCTGCGCGGAGGCGGCCCGGACTCTCACTCTGGGCGCCGAGTCTTTGCCTGGGCGGATGCCGCCCGGATTCACACTCTGGGCGCCGAGTCTTTGCCTGGGCGGAGGCCGCCCGGATTCACACTCTGGGCGCCGAGTCTTTGCCTGGGCGGAGGCCGCCCAGATTCACACTCTGGGCGCCGAGTCTTTGCCTGGGCGGAGGCCGCCCAGATTAACACTCTGGGCGCCGAGTCTTTGCCTGGGCGGAGGTCGCCCAGATTAACACTCTGGGCGCCGAGTCTTTGCCTGGGCGGAGGCCGCCCGGATTCACACTCTGGGCGCCGAGTCCTTGCCTGGGCGGAGGCCGCCCGGATTCACACTCTGGGCGCCGAGTCTTTGCCTGGGCGGAGGCCGCCCGGATTCACACTCTGGGCGCCGAGTTTTTGCCTGGGCGGAGGCCGCCCGGATTCACACTCTGGGCGCAGAGTCTTTGCCTGGGCGGAGACCGCCCGGATTCACACTCTGGGTGCCGAGTCTTTGCCTGGGCGGAGGTCGCCCAGATTAACACTCTGGGCGCCGAGTCTTTGCCTGGGCAGAGGCCGCCCGGATTCACACTCTGGGCGCAGAGTCTTTGCCTGGGCGGAGGCCGCCCGGATTCACACTCTGGGCGCCGAGTCTTTGCCTGGGCGGAGGCCGCCCGGATTCACACTCTGGGCGCCGAGTCTTTGCCTGGGCGGAGGCCGCCCGGATTCACACTCTGGGCGCCGAGCTTTTGCCTGGGCGGAGGCCGCCCGGATTCACACTCTGGGCGCAGAGTCTTTGCCTGGGCGGAGACCGCCCGGATTCACACTCTGGGCGCCGAGTCTCTGCCTGGGCGGAGGCCGCCCGGATTCACTCTGGGTGCCGAGTCTTTGCCTGGGCGGAGGCCGCTCGGACTCTCACTCTGGGTGCTGAGTCTTTCCCTGCGCGGAGGCGGCCCGGACTCTCGTTCTGGGCGCCGAGTCTTTGCCTGGGCGGAGACCACCCGGATTCACACTCTGGGCGCCGAGCCTTTGCCTGGGCGGAGGCCGCCTGGATTCACACTCTGGGCGCCGAGTCTTTGCCTGGGCGGAGACCACCCGGATTCACACTCTGGGCGCCGAGTCCTTGCCTGGGTGGAGGCCGCCCGGACCCCGGGCGCCGAGTCTTTGCCTGGGCGGAGGCTGCACGGGCTCACACTCTGGGCGCCGAGTCCTTGCCTGGGCAGAGGCCGCCCGGATTCACACTCTGGGTGCCGAGTCTTTGCCTAGGCGGAGGCCGCCCATATTCACACTCTGGGCGCCGAGTCTTTGCCTGAGCGGAGGCCACCCGGATTCACACTCTGGGCGCCGAGTCTTTGCCTGGGCGGAGGCGGCCCGGACTCTCACTCTGGGCGCCGAGTTTTTGCCTGGGCGGAGGCCACCCAGATTAACACTCTGGGTGCCGAGTGTTTGCCTGGGCGGAGGCCGCCCAGATTAACACTCTGGGCGCGAGTCTTTGCCTGGGCGGAGGCCGCCCGGATTCACACTCTGGGCGCCGAGTCTTTGCCTGGGTAGAGGCCGCCCGGATTCACACTCTGGGCGCCGAGTCTTTGCCTGGGCGGAGGCCGCCCGGATTCACACTCTGGGCGCAGAGTCTTTGCCTGGGCGGAGATCGCCCGGATTCACACTCTGGGCGCTGAGTCTCTGCCTGGGCGGAGGCCGCCCGGTATCACTCTGGGTGCCGAGTCTTTGCCTGGGCGGAGGCCGCTCGGACTCTCACTCTGGGTGCTGAGTCTTTCCCTGCGCGGAGGCAGCCCGGACTCTCGTTCTGGGCGCCGAGTCTTTGCCTGGGCGGAGACCACCCGGATTCACACTCTGGGCGCCGAATCTTTGCCTGGGCGGAGACCGCCCGGATTCACACTCTGGGCGCCGAGTCCTTGCCTGGGTGGAGGCCGCCCGGACCCCGGGCGCCGAGTCTTTGCCTGGGCGGAGGCTGCACGGGCTCACACTCTGGGCGCCGAGTCCTTGCCTGGGCAGAGGCCGCCCGGATTCACACTCTGGGTGCCGAGTCTTTGCCTAGGCGGAGGCCGCCCATATTCACACTCTGGGCGCCGAGTCTTTGCCTGAGCGGAGGCCACCCGGATTCACACTCTGGGCGCGGAGTCTTTGCCTGGGCGGAGGCGGCCCGGACTCTCACTCTGGGCGCCGAGTTTTTGCCTGGGCGGAGGCCGCCCAGATTAACACTCTGGGTGCCGAGTGTTTGCCTGGGCGGAGGCCGCCCAGATTAACACTCTGGGCGCGAGTCTTAGCCTGGGCAGAGGCCGCCCGGATTCACACTCTGGGCGCCGAGTCTTTGCCTGGGTAGAGGCCGCCCGGATTCACACTCTGGGCGCCGAGTCTTTGCCTGGGCGGAGGCCGCCCGGATTCACACTCTGGGCGCAGAGTCTTTGCCTGGGCGGAGATCGCCCGGATTCACACTCTGGGCGCTGAGTCTCTGCCTGGGCGGAGGCCGCCCGGTATCACTCTGGGTGCCGAGTCTTTGCCTGGGCGGAGGCCGCTCGGACTCTCACTCTGGGTGCTGAGTCTTTCCCTGCGCGGAGGCAGCCCGGACTCTCGTTCTGGGCGCCGAGTCTTTGCCTGGGCGGAGACCACCCGGATTCACACTCTGGGCGCCGAATCTTTGCCTGGGCGGAGACCGCCCGGATTCACACTCTGGGCGCCGAGTCCTTGCCTGGGTGGAGGCCGCCCGGACCCCGGGTGCCGAGTCTTTGCCTGGGCGGAGGCTGCACGGGCTCACACTCTGGGCGCCGAGTCCTTGCCTGGGCAGAGGCCGCCCAGATTCACACTCTGGGTGCCGAGTCTTTGCCTAGGCGGAGGCCGCCCATATTCACACTCTGGGCGCCGAGTCTTTGCCTGAGCGGAGGCCACCCGGATTCACACTCTGGGCGCCGAGTCTTTGCCTGGGCGGAGGTGGCCCGGACTCTCACTTTGGGCGCCGAGTCTTTGCCTGGGTGGAGACCTCCCGGACTCACACTCTGGGTGCCGAGTCTTTGCCTGGGCGGAGGCCGTCCGGATTCACTCTGGGTGCCGAGTCTTTGCCTGGGCGGAGGCCGCTTGGACTCTCACTCTGGGTGCTGAGTCTTTCCCTGCGCGGAGGCGGCCCGGACTCTCACTCTGGGCGCTGAGTCTTTGCCTGGGCGGAGACCGCCCGGATTCACACTCTGGGCGCCATGTCTTTGCCTGGGCGGAGGCCGCCCGGACTCTCACTCTGGGCGCCGAGTCTTTGTCTGGGCGGATGCCGCCCGGATTCACACTCTGGGCGCCGAGTCTTTGTCTGGGCGGATGCCGCCCGGATTCACACTCTGGGCGCTGAGTCTTTGCCTGGGCGGAGGCCTCCCGGACTCTCACTGTGGGCGCCGAGTCTTTGCCTGGGCAGGGGCCGCCCGGATTCACACTCTGGGCGCCCAGTCTTTGCCTGGGCGGAGGCCGCCCGGATTCACACTCTGGGCGCCAAGTCTTTGCCTGGGCAGAGGCCGCCCAGATTCACACTCTGGGCGCCGAGTCTTTGCCTGGGCGGAGGCCGCTTGGACTCTCATTCTGGGTGCAGATTCTTTCCCTGCGCGGAGGCGGCCCGGACTCTCACTCTGGGCGCCGAGTCTTTGCCTGGGCGGAGACTGCCCGGATTCACACTCTGGATGCCGAGTCTTTGCCTGGGTGAAGGCCGCCCGGACTCTCACTGTGGGCGCCGAGTCTTTGCCTGGGCGGAAGCCTCCCGGATTCACACTCTGGGCACCGAGTCTTTGCCTGGGCAGAGGCCGCCCAGATTCACACTCTGGGTGCCGAGCCTTTGCCTAGGCAGAGGCCGCCCATATTCACACTCTGGGCGCCGAGTCTTTGCCTGGGCAGAGGCCGCCCGGATTTACACTCTGGGCGCCGAGTCTTTGCCTAGGCGGAGGCCGCCCGGATTCACACTCTGGGCGCCGAGTCTTTGCCTGGGCGGAGACCACCCGGATTCACACTCTGGGCGCCGAGTCCTTGCCTGGGTGGAGGCTGCCCAGACACCGGGCGCCGAGTCTTTGCCTGGGCGGAGGCTGCACGGGCTCACACTCTGGGCGCCGAGTCCTTCCCTGGGCAGAGGCCGCCCGGATTCACACTCTGGGTGCCGAGTCTTTGCCTAGGCGGAGGCCGCCCATATTCACACTATGGGCGCTGAGTCTTTGCCTGAGCGGAGGCCACCCGGATTCACACTCTGGGCGCCGAGTCTTTGCCTGGGCGGAGGCGGCCCGGACTCTCACTCTGGGCGCCGAGTCTTTGCCTGGGCGGAGGCCGCCCAGATTAACACTCCCGGTGCCGAGTCTTTGCCTGGGCGGAGGCCGCCCAGATTAACACTCTGGGCGCCGAGTCTTTGCCTGGGCGGAGGCCGCCCAGATTCACACTCTGGGCGCCGAGTCTTTGCCTGGGTGGAGGCCGCCCGGATTCACACTCTGGGCGCCGAGTTTTTGCCTGGGCGGAGGCCGCCCGGATTCACACTCTGGGCGCAGAGTCTTTGCCTGGGCGGAGACCGCCCGGATTCACACTCTGGGCGCCGAGTCTCTGCCTGGGCGGAGGCCGCCCGGATTCACTCTGGGTGCCGAGTCTTTGCCTGGGCGGAGGCCGCTCGGACTCTCACTCTGGGTGCTGAGTGTTTCCCTGCGCGGAGGCGGCCCGGACTCTCGTTCTGGGCGCCGAGTCTTTGCCTGGGCGGAGACCACCCGGATTCACACTCTGGGCGCCGAGCCTTTGCCTGGGCGGAGGCCGCCTGGATTCACACTCTGGGCGCCGAGTCTTTGCCTGGGCGGAGACCACCCGGATTCACACTCTGGGCGCCGAGTCCTTGCCTGGGTGGAGGCCGCCCGGACCCCGGGCGCCGAGTCTTTGCCTGGGCGGAGGCTGCACGGGCTCACACTCTGGGCGCCGAGTCCTTGCCTGGGCAGAGGCCACCCGGATTCACACTCTGGGTGCCGAGTCTTTGCCTAGGCGGAGGCCGCCCATATTCACACTCTGGGCGCCGAGTCTTTACCTGAGCAGAGGCCACCCGGATTCACACTCTGGGCGCCGAGTCTTTGCCTGGGCGGAGGCGGCCCGGACTCTCACTCTGGGCGCCGAGTCTTTGCCTGGGCGGAGGCCGCCCAGATTAACACTCTGGGTGCCGAGACTTTGCCTGGGCGGAGGCCGCCCAGATTAACACTCTGGGCGCGAGTCTTTGCCTGGGCGGAGGCCGCCCGGATTCACACTCTGGGCGCCGAGTCTTTGCCTGGGTGGAGGCCGCCCGGATTCACACTCTGGGCGCCGAGTTTTTGCCTGGGCGGAGGCCGCCCGGATTCACACTCTGGGCGCAGAGTCTTTGCCTGGGCGGAGACCGCCCGGATTCACACTCTGGGCGCCGAGTCTCTGCCTGGGCGGAGGCCGCCCGGATTCACTCTGGGTGCCGAGTCTTTGCCTGGGCGGAGGCTGCTCGGACTCTCACTCTGGGTGCTGAGTCTTTCCCTGCGCGGAGGCGGCCCGGACTCTCGTTCTGGGCGCCGAGTCTTTGCCTGGGCGGAGACCACCCGGATTCACACTCTGGGCGCCGAGTCTTTGCCTGGGCGGATTCACTCTGGGTGCCGAGTCTTTGCCTGGGCGGAGGCGGCTCGGACTCTCACTCTGGGCGCCGAGTCTTTGCCTGGGCGGAGGCCACCCGGATTCACTCTGGGTGCCGAGTCTTTGCCTGGGCGGAGGCCGCCCAGATTCACACTCTGGGTGCCGAGTCTTTGCCTAGGCGGAGGCCGCCCATATTCACACTCTGGGCGCCGAGTCTTTGCCTGGGCAGAGGCCGCCCGGATTTACACTCTGGGCGCCGAGTCTTTGCCTAGGCGGAGGCCGCCCGGATTCACACTCTGGGCGCCGAGTCTTTGCCTGGGCGGAGACCACCCGGATTCACACTCTGGGCGCCGAGTCCTTGCCTGGGTGGAGGCCGCCCGGACAACGGGCGCCGAGTCTTTGCCTGGGCGGAGGCTGCACGGGCTCACACTCTGGGCGCCGAGTCCTTGCCTGGGCAGAGGCCGCCCGGATTCACACTCTGGGTGCCGAGTCTTTGCCTAGGCGGAGGCCGCCCATATTCACACTATGGGCGCCGAGTCTTTGCCTGAGCGGAGGCCACCCGGATTCACACTCTGGGCGCCGAGTCTTTGCCTGGGCGGAGGCCGCCCGGATTAACACTCTGGGCGCCGAGTCTTTGCCTGGGCGAAGGCCTCCCGGACTCTCACTGTGGGCGCCGAGTCTTTGCCTGGGCAGGGGCCGCCCGGATTCACACTCTGGGCGCCCAGTCTTTGCCTGGGCGGAGGCCGCCCGGATTCACACTCTGGGCGCCAAGTCTTTGCCTGGGCAGAGGCTGCCCAGATTCACACTCTGGGCGCCGAGTCTTTGCCTGGGCGGAGGCCGCTTGGACTCTCATTCTGGGTGCAGATTCTTTCCCTGCGCGGAGGCGGCCCGGACTCTCACTCTGGGCGCCGAGTCTTTGCCTGGGCGGAGACTGCCCGGATTCACACTCTGGATGCCGAGTCTTTGCCTGGGTGAAGGCCGCCCGGACTCTCACTGTGGGCGCCGAGTCTTTGCCTGGGCGGAAGCCTCCCGGATTCACACTCTGGGCGCCGAGTCTTTGCCTGGGCAGAGGCCGCCCAGATTCACACTCTGGGTGCCGAGCCTTTGCCTAGGCAGAGGCCGCCCATATTCACACTCTGGGCGCCGAGTCTTTGCCTGGGCAGAGGCCGCCCGGATTTACACTCTGGGCGCCGAGTCTTTGCCTAGGCGGAGGCCGCCCGGATTCACACTCTGGGCGCCGAGTCTTTGCCTGGGCGGAGACCACCCGGATTCACACTCTGGGCGCCGAGTCCTTGCCTGGGTGGAGGCCGCCCAGACACCGGGCGCCGAGTCTTTGCCTGGGCGGAGGCTGCACGGGCTCACACTCTGGGCGCCGAGTCCTTCCCTGGGCAGAGGCCGCCCGGATTCACACTCTGGGTGCCGAGTCTTTGCCTAGGCGGAGGCCGCCCATATTCACACTATGGGCGCTGAGTCTTTGCCTGAGCGGAGGCCACCCGGATTCACACTCTGGGCGCCGAGTCTTTGCCTGGGCGGAGGCCGCCCAGATTCACACTCTGGGCGCCGAGTCTTTGCCTGGGTGGAGGCCGCCCGGATTCACACTCTGGGCGCCGAGTTTTTGCCTGGGCGGAGGCCGCCCGGACTCACACTCTGGGCGCAGAGTCTTTGCCTGGGCGGAGACCGCCCGGATTAACACTCTGGGCGCCGAGTCTCTGCCTGGGCGGAGGCCGCCCGGATTCACTCTGGGTGCCGAGTCTTTGCCTGGGCGGAGGCCGCTCGGACTCTCACTCTGGGTGCTGAGTGTTTCCCTGCGCGGAGGCGGCCCGGACTCTCGTTCTGGGCGCCGAGTCTTTGCCTGGGCGGAGACCACCCGGATTCACACTCTGGGCGCCGAGCCTTTGCCTGGGCGGAGGCCGCCTGGATTCACACTCTGGGCGCCGAGTCTTTGCCTGGGCGGAGAACACCCGGATTCACACTCTGGGCGCCGTGTCCTTGCCTGGGTGGAGGCCGCCCGGACCCCGGGCGCCGAGTCTTTGCCTGGGCGGAGGCTGCACGGGCTCACACTCTGGGCGCCGAGTCCTTGCCTGGGCAGAGGCCGCCCGGATTCACACTCTGGGTGCCGAGTCTTTGCCTAGGCGGAGGCCGCCCATATTCACACTCTGGGCGCCGAGTCTTTACCTGAGCGGAGGCCACCCGGATTCACACTCTGGGCGCCGAGTCTTTGCCTGGGCGGAGGCGGCCCGGACTCTCACTCTGGGCGCCGAGTCTTTGCCTGGGCGGAGGCCGCCCAGATTAACACTCTGGGTGCCGAGACTTTGCCTGGGCGGAGGCCGCCCAGATTAACACTCTGGGCGCGAGTCTTTGCCTGGGCGGAGGCCGCCCGGATTCACACTCTGGGCGCCGAGTCTTTGCCTGGGTGGAGGCCGCCCGGATTCACACTCTGGGCGCCGAGTTTTTGCCTGGGCGGAGGCCGCCCGGATTCACACTCTGGGCGCAGAGTCTTTGCCTGGGCGGAGACCGCCCGGATTCACACTCTGGGCGCCGAGTCTCTGCCTGGGCGGAGGCCGCCCGGATTCACTCTGGGTGCCGAGTCTTTGCCTGGGCGGAGGCTGCTCGGATTCACACTCTGGGCGCCGAGTCTTTGCCTGGGCGGAGGCGGCCCGGACTCTCACTCTGGGCGCCGAGTCTTTGCCTGGGTGGAGGCCGCCCGGATTCACACTCTGGGCGCCGAGTTTTTGCCTAGGCGGAGGCCGCCCGGATTCACACTCTGGGCGCCGAGTCTTTGCCTGGGCGGAGACCACCCGGATTCACACTCTGGGCGCCGAGTCCTTGCCTGGGTGGAGGCCGCCCAGACACCGGGCGCCGAGTCTTTGCCTGGGCGGAGGCTGCACGGGCTCACACTCTGGGCGCCGAGTCCTTCCCTGGGCAGAGGCCGCCCGGATTCACACTCTGGGTGCCGAGTCTTTGCCTAGGCGGAGGCCGCCCATATTCACACTATGGGCGCTGAGTCTTTGCCTGAGCGGAGGCCACCCGGATTCACACTCTGGGCGCCGAGTCTCTGCCTGGGCGGAGGCCGCCCGGATTCACTCTGGGTGCCGAGTCTTTGCCTGGGCGGAGGCCGCTCGGACTCTCACTCTGGGTGCTGAGTGTTTCCCTGCGCGGAGGCGGCCCGGACTCTCGTTCTGGGCGCCGAGTCTTTGCCTGGGCGGAGACCACCCGGATTCACACTCTGGGCGCCGAGCCTTTGCCTGGGCGGAGGCCGCCTGGATTCACACTCTGGGCGCCGAGTCTTTGCCTGGGCGAAGACCACCCGGATTCACACTCTGGGCGCCGAGTCCTTGCCTGGGTGGAGGCCGCCCGGACCCCGGGCGCCGAGTCTTTGCCTGGGCGGAGGCTGCACGGGCTCACACTCTGGGCGCCGAGTCCTTGCCTGGGCAGAGGCCGCCCGGATTCACACTCTGGGTGCCGAGTCTTTGCCTAGGCGGAGGCCGCCCATATTCACACTCTGGGCGCCGAGTCTTTACCTGAGCGGAGGCCACCCGGATTCACACTCTGGGCGCCGAGTCTTTGCCTGGGCGGAGGCGGCCCGGACTCTCACTCTGTGCGCCGAGTCTTTGCCTGGGCGGAGGCCGCCCAGATTAACACTCTGGGTGCCGAGACTTTGCCTGGGCGGAGGCCGCCCAGATTAACACTCTGGGCGCGAGTCTTTGCCTGGGCGGAGGCCGCCCGGATTCACACTCTGGGCGCCGAGTCTTTGCCTGGGTGGAGGCCGCCCGGATTCACACTCTGGGCGCCGAGTTTTTGCCTGGGCGGAGGCCGCCCGGATTCACACTCTGGGCGCAGAGTCTTTGCCTGGGCGGAGACCGCCCGGATTCACACTCTGGGCGCCGAGTCTCTGCCTGGGCGGAGGCCGCCCGGATTCACTCTGGGTGCCGAGTCTTTGCCTGGGCGGAGGCTGCTCGGACTCTCACTCTGGGTGCTGAGTCTTTCCCTGCGCGGAGGCGGCCCGGACTCTCGTTCTGGGCGCCGAGTCTTTGCCTGGGCGGAGACCACCCGGATTCACACTCTGGGCGCCGAGTCTTTGCCTGGGCGGATTCACTCTGGGTGCTGAGTCTTTGCCTGGGCGGAGGCGGCCCGGACTCTCACTCTGGGCGCCGAGTCTTTGCCTGGGCGGAGGCCACCCGGATTCACTCTGGGTGCCGAGTCTTTGCCTGGGCGGAGGCCGCCCAGATTCACACTCTGGGTGCCGAGCCTTTGCCTAGGCGGAGGCCGCCCATATTCACACTCTGGGCGCCGAGTCTTTGCCTGGGCAGAGGCCGCCCGGATTTACACTCTGGGCGCCGAGTCTTTGCCTAGGCGGAGGCCGCCCGGATTCACACTCTGGGCGCCGAGTCTTTGCCTGGGCGGAGACCACCCGGATTCACACTCTGGGCGCCGAGTCCTTGCCTGGGTGGAGGCCGCCCGGACACCGGGCGCCGAGTCTTTGCCTGGGCGGAGGCTGCACGGGCTCACACTCTGGGCGCCGAGTCCTTGCCTGGGCAGAGGCCGCCCGGATTCACACTCTGGGTGCCGAGTTTTTGCCTAGGCGGAGGCCGCCCATATTCACACTATGGGCGCCGAGTCTTTGCCTGAGCGGAGGCCACCCGGATTCACACTCTGGGCGCCGAGTCTTTGCCTGGGCGGAGGCCGCCCGGATTAACACTCTGGGCGCCGAGTCTTTGCCTGGGCGAAGGCCTCCCGGACTCTCACTGTGGGCGCCGAGTCTTTGCCTGGGCAGGGGCCGCCCATATTCACACTCTGGGCGCCGAGTCTTTACCTGAGCGGAGACCACCCGGATTCACACTCTGGGCGCCGAGTCTTTGCCTGGGCGGAGGCGGCCCGGACTCTCACTCTGGGCGCCGAGTCTTTGCCTGGGCGGAGGCCGCCCAGATTAACACTCTGGGTGCCGAGACTTTGCCTGGGCGGAGGCCGCCCAGATTAACACTCTGGGCGCGAGTCTTTGCCTGGGCGGAGGCCGCCCGGATTCACACTCTGGGCGCCGAGTCTTTGCCTGGGTGGAGGCCGCCCGGATTCACACTCTGGGCGCCGAGTTTTTGCCTGGGCGGAGGCCGCCCGGATTCACACTCTGGGCGCAGAGTCTTTGCCTGGGCGGAGACCGCCCGGATTCACACTCTGGGCGCCGAGTCTCTGCCTGGGCGGAGGCCGCCCGGATTCACTCTGGGTGCCGAGTCTTTGCCTGGGCGGAGGCTGCTCGGACTCTCACTCTGGGTGCTGAGTCTTTCCCTGCGCGGAGGCGGCCCGGACTCTCGTTCTGGGCGCCGAGTCTTTGCCTGGGCGGAGACCACCCGGATTCACACTCTGGGCGCCGAGTCTTTGCCTGGGCGGATTCACTCTGGGTGCCGAGTCTTTGCCTGGGCGGAGGCGGCCCGGACTCTCACTCTGGGCGCCGAGTCTTTGCCTGGGCGGAGGCCACCCGGATTCACTCTGGGTGCCGAGTCTTTGCCTGGGCGGAGGCCGCCCAGATTCACACTCTGGGTGCCGAGTCTTTGCCTAGGCGGAGGCCGCCCATATTCACACTCTGGGCGCCGAGTCTTTGCCTGGGCAGAGGCCGCCCGGATTTACACTCTGGGCGCCGAGTCTTTGCCTAGGCGGAGGCCGCCCGGATTCACACTCTGGGCGCCGAGTCTTTGCCTGGGCGGAGACCACCCGGATTCACACTCTGGGCGCCGAGTCCTTGCCTGGGTGGAGGCCGCCCGGACACCGGGCGCCGAGTCTTTGCCTGGGCGGAGGCTGCACGGGCTCATACTCTGGGCGCCGAGTCCTTGCCTGGGCAGAGGCCGCCCGGATTCACACTCTGGGTGCCGAGTCTTTGCCTAGGCGGAGGCCGCCCATATTCACACTATGGGCGCCGAGTCTTTGCCTGAGCGGAGGCCACCCGGATTCACACTCTGGGCGCCTAGTCTTTGCCTGGGCGGAGGCCGCCCGGATTAACACTCTGGGCGCCGAGTCTTTGCCTGGGCGAAGGCCTCCCGGACTCTCACTGTGGGCGCCGAGTCTTTGCCTGGGCAGGGGCCGCCCGGATTCACACTCTGGGCGCCCAGTCTTTGCCTGGGCGGAGGCCGCCCGGATTCACACTCTGGGCGCCAAGTCTTTGCCTGGGCAGAGGCCGCCCAGATTCACACTCTGGGCGCCGAGTCTTTGCCTGGGCGGAGGCCGCTTGGACTCTCATTCTGGGTGCAGATTCTTTCCCTGCGCGGAGGCGGCCCGGACTCTCACTCTGGGCGCCGAGTCTTTGCCTGGGCGGAGACTGCCCGGATTCACACTCTGGATGCCGAGTCTTTGCCTGGGTGAAGGCCGCCCGGACTCTCACTGTGGGCGCCGAGTCTTTGCCTGGGCGGAAGCTTCCCGGATTCACACTCTGGGCGCCGAGTCTTTGCCTGGGCAGAGGCCGCCCAGATTCACACTCTGGGTGCCGAGCCTTTGCCTAGGCAGAGGCCGCCCATATTCACACTCTGGGCGCCGAGTCTTTGCCTGGGCAGAGGCCGCCCGGATTTACACTCTGGGCGCCGAGTCTTTGCCTAGGCGGAGGCCGCCCGGATTCACACTCTGGGCGCCGAGTCTTTGCCTGGGCGGAGACCACCCGGATTCACACTCTGGGTGCCGAGTCCTTGCCTGGGTGGAGGCCGCCCAGACACCGGGCGCCGAGTCTTTGCCTGGGCGGAGGCTGCACGGGCTCACACTCTGGGCGCCGAGTCCTTCCCTGGGCAGAGGCCGCCCGGATTCACACTCTGGGTGCCGAGTCTTTGCCTAGGCGGAGGCCGCCCATATTCACACTATGGGCGCTGAGTCTTTGCCTGAGCGGAGGCCACCCGGATTCACACTCTGGGCGCCGAGTCTTTGCCTGGGCGGAGGCGGCCCGGACTCTCACTCTGGGCGCCGAGTCTTTGCCTGGGCGGAGGCCGCCCAGATTAACACTCCCGGTGCCGAGTCTTTGCCTGGGCGGAGGCCGCCCAGATTAACACTCTGGGCGCCGAGTCTTTGCCTGGGCGGAGGCCGCCCAGATTCACACTCTGGGCGCCGAGTCTTTGCCTGGGTGGAGGCCGCCCGGATTCACACTCTGGGCGCCGAGTTTTTGCCTGGGCGGAGGCCGCCCGGATTCACACTCTGGGCGCCGAGTTTTTGCCTGGGCGGAGGCCGCCCGGATTCACACTCTGGGCGCAGAGTCTTTGCCTGGGCGGAGACCGCCCGGATTCACACTCTGGGCGCCGAGTCTCTGCCTGGGCGGAGGCCGCCCGGATTCACTCTGGGTGCCGAGTCTTTGCCTGGGCGGAGGCCGCTCGGACTCTCACTCTGGGTGCTGAGTGTTTCCCTGCGCGGAGGCGGCCCGGACTCTCGTTCTGGGCGCCGAGTCTTTGCCTGGGCGGAGACCACCCGGATTCACACTCTGGGCGCCGAGCCTTTGCCTGGGCGGAGGCCGCCTGGATTCACACTCTGGGCGCCGAGTCTTTGCCTGGGCGGAGACCACCCGGATTCACACTCTGGGCGCCGAGTCCTTGCCTGGGTGGAGGCCGCCCGGACCCCGGGCGCCGAGTCTTTGCCTGGGCGGAGGCTGCACGGGCTCACACTCTGGGCGCCGAGTCCTTGCCTGGGCAGAGGCCGCCTGGATTCACACTCTGGGTGCCGAGTCTTTGCCTAGGCGGAGGCCGCCCATATTCACACTCTGGGCGCCGAGTCTTTACCTGAGCGGAGGCCACCCGGATTCACACTCTGGGCGCCGAGTCTTTGCCTGGGCGGAGGCGGCCCGGACTCTCACTCTGGGCGCCGAGTCTTTGCCTGGGCGGAGGCCGCCCAGATTAACACTCTGGGTGCCGAGACTTTGCCTGGGCGGAGGCCGCCCAGATTAACACTCTGGGTGCCGAGACTTTGCCTGGGCGGAGGCCGCCCAGATTAACACTCTGGGCGCGAGTCTTTGCCTGGGCGGAGGCCGCCCGGATTCACACTCTGGGCGCCGAGTTTTTGCCTGGGCGGAGGCCGCCCGGATTCACACTCTGGGCGCAGAGTCTCTGCCTGGGCGGAGGCCGCCCGGATTCACTCTGGGTGCCGAGTCTTTGCCTGGGCGGAGGCCGCTCGGACTCTCACTCTGGGTGCTGAGTGTTTCCCTGCGCGGAGGCGGCCCGGACTCTCGTTCTGGGCGCCGAGTCTTTGCCTGGGCGGAGACCACCCGGATTCACACTCTGGGCGCCGAGCCTTTGCCTGGGCGGAGGCCGCCTGGATTCACACTCTGGGCGCCGAGTCTTTGCCTGGGCGGAGACCACCCGGATTCACACTCTGGGCGCCGAGTCCTTGCCTGGGTGGAGGCCGCCCGGACCCCGGGCGCCGAGTCTTTGCCTGGGCGGAGGCTGCACGGGCTCACACTCTGGGCGCCGAGTCCTTGCCTGGGCAGAGGCCGCCTGGATTCACACTCTGGGTGCCGAGTCTTTGCCTAGGCGGAGGCCGCCCATATTCACACTCTGGGCGCCGAGTCTTTACCTGAGCGGAGGCCACCCGGATTCACACTCTGGGCGCCGAGTCTTTGCCTGGGCGGAGGCGGCCCGGACTCTCACTCTGGGCGCCGAGTCTTTGCCTGGGCGGAGGCCGCCCAGATTAACACTCTGGGTGCCGAGACTTTGCCTGGGCGGAGGCCGCCCAGATTAACACTCTGGGTGCCGAGACTTTGCCTGGGCGGAGGCCGCCCAGATTAACACTCTGGGCGCGAGTCTTTGCCTGGGCGGAGGCCGCCCGGATTCACACTCTGGGCGCCGAGTTTTTGCCTGGGCGGAGGCCGCCCGGATTCACACTCTGGGCGCAGAGTCTTTGCCTGGGCGGAGACCGCCCGGATTCACACTCTGGGCGCCGAGTCTCTGCCTGGGCGGAGGCCGCCCGGATTCACTCTGGGTGCCGAGTCTTTGCCTGGGCGGAGGCTGCTCGGACTCTCACTCTGGGTGCTGAGTCTTTCCCTGCGCGGAGGCGGCCCGGACTCTCGTTCTGGGCGCCGAGTCTTTGCCTGGGCGGAGACCACCCGGATTCACACTCTGGGCGCCGAGTCTTTGCCTGGGCGGATTCACTCTGGGTGCCGAGTCTTTGCCTGGGCGGAGGCGGCCCGGACTCTCACTCTGGGCGCCGAGTCTTTGCCTGGGCGGAGGCCACCCGGATTCACTCTGGGTGCCGAGTCTTTGCCTGGGCGGAGGCCGCCCAGATTCACACTCTGGGTGCCGAGTCTTTGCCTAGGCGGAGGCCGCCCATATTCACACTCTGGGCGCCGAGTCTTTGCCTGGGCAGAGGCCGCCCGGATTTACACTCTGGGCGCCGAGTCTTTGCCTAGGCGGAGGCCGCCCGGATTCACACTCTGGGCGCCGAGTCTTTGCCTGGGCGGAGACCACCCGGATTCACACTCTGGGCGCCGAGTCCTTGCCTGGGTGGAGGCCGCCCGGACACCGGGCGCTGAGTCTTTGCCTGGGCGGAGGCTGCACGGACTCTCACTCTGGGCGCCGAGTCTTTCCCTGTGCGGAGGCGGCCCGGACTCTCACTCTGGGCGCCGAGTCTTTGCCTGGGCGGAGGCCGCCCGGATTCACACTCTGGGCGCCGAGTTTTTGCCTGGGCGGAGACCGCCCGGATTCACACTCTGGGCGCCGAGTCTTTGCCTGGGCGGAGGCCGCCCGGATTCACTCTGGGTGCCGAGTCTTTGCCTGGGCGGAGGCCGCTCGGACTCTCACTCTGGGTGCTGAGTCTTTCCCTGCGCGGAGGCAGCACGGACTCTCACTCTGGGCGCCGAGTCTTTGCCTGGGCGGAGACCGCCCGGATTCACACTCTGGGCGCCGAGTCTTTGCCTGGGCGGAGGCCGCCCGGATTCACACTCTGGGCGCCGAGTCTTTGCCTGGGTGGAGGCCGCCCGGATTCACACTCTGGGCGCCGAGTTTTTGCCTGGGCGGAGGCCGCCCGGATTCACACTCTGGGCGCAGAGTCTTTGCCTGGGCGGAGACCGCCCGGATTCACACTCTGGGCGCCGAGTCTCTGCCTGGGCGGAGGCCGCCCGGATTCACTCTGGGTGCCGAGTCTTTGCCTGGGCGGAGGCTGCTCGGACTCTCACTCTGGGTGCTGAGTCTTTCCCTGCGCGGAGGCGGCCCGGACTCTCGTTCTGGGCGCCGAGTCTTTGCCTGGGCGGAGACCACCCGGATTCACACTCTGGGCGCCGAGTCTTTGCCTGGGCGGATTCACTCTGGGTGCTGAGTCTTTGCCTGGGCGGAGGCGGCCCGGACTCTCACTCTGGGCGCCGAGTCTTTGCCTGGGCGGAGGCCACCCGGATTCACTCTGGGTGCCGAGTCTTTGCCTGGGCGGAGGCCGCCCAGATTCACACTCTGGGTGCCGAGCCTTTGCCTAGGCGGAGGCCGCCCATATTCACACTCTGGGCGCCGAGTCTTTGCCTGGGCAGAGGCCGCCCGGATTTACACTCTGGGCGCCGAGTCTTTGCCTAGGCGGAGGCCGCCCGGATTCACACTCTGGGCGCCGAGTCTTTGCCTGGGCGGAGACCACCCGGATTCACACTCTGGGCGCCGAGTCCTTGCCTGGGTGGAGGCCGCCCGGACACCGGGCGCCGAGTCTTTGCCTGGGCGGAGGCTGCACGGGCTCACACTCTGGGCGCCGAGTCCTTGCCTGGGCAGAGGCCGCCCGGATTCACACTCTGGGTGCCGAGTTTTTGCCTAGGCGGAGGCCGCCCATATTCACACTATGGGCGCCGAGTCTTTGCCTGAGCGGAGGCCACCCGGATTCACACTCTGGGCGCCGAGTCTTTGCCTGGGCGGAGGCCGCCCGGATTAACACTCTGGGCGCCGAGTCTTTGCCTGGGCGAAGGCCTCCCGGACTCTCACTGTGGGCGCCGAGTCTTTGCCTGGGCAGGGGCCGCCCATATTCACACTCTGGGCGCCGAGTCTTTACCTGAGCGGAGACCACCCGGATTCACACTCTGGGCGCCGAGTCTTTGCCTGGGCGGAGGCGGCCCGGACTCTCACTCTGGGCGCCGAGTCTTTGCCTGGGCGGAGGCCGCCCAGATTAACACTCTGGGTGCCGAGACTTTGCCTGGGCGGAGGCCGCCCAGATTAACACTCTGGGCGCGAGTCTTTGCCTGGGCGGAGGCCGCCCGGATTCACACTCTGGGCGCCGAGTCTTTGCCTGGGTGGAGGCCGCCCGGATTCACACTCTGGGCGCCGAGTTTTTGCCTGGGCGGAGGCCGCCCGGATTCACACTCTGGGCGCAGAGTCTTTGCCTGGGCGGAGACCGCCCGGATTCACACTCTGGGCGCCGAGTCTCTGCCTGGGCGGAGGCCGCCCGGATTCACTCTGGGTGCCGAGTCTTTGCCTGGGCGGAGGCTGCTCGGACTCTCACTCTGGGTGCTGAGTCTTTCCCTGCGCGGAGGCGGCCCGGACTCTCGTTCTGGGCGCCGAGTCTTTGCCTGGGCGGAGACCACCCGGATTCACACTCTGGGCGCCGAGTCTTTGCCTGGGCGGATTCACTCTGGGTGCCGAGTCTTTGCCTGGGCGGAGGCGGCCCGGACTCTCACTCTGGGCGCCGAGTCTTTGCCTGGGCGGAGGCCACCCGGATTCACTCTGGGTGCCGAGTCTTTGCCTGGGCGGAGGCCGCCCAGATTCACACTCTGGGTGCCGAGTCTTTGCCTAGGCGGAGGCCGCCCATATTCACACTCTGGGCGCCGAGTCTTTGCCTGGGCAGAGGCCGCCCGGATTTACACTCTGGGCGCCGAGTCTTTGCCTAGGCGGAGGCCGCCCGGATTCACACTCTGGGCGCCGAGTCTTTGCCTGGGCGGAGACCACCCGGATTCACACTCTGGGCGCCGAGTCCTTGCCTGGGTGGAGGCCGCCCGGACACCGGGCGCCGAGTCTTTGCCTGGGCGGAGGCTGCACGGGCTCATACTCTGGGCGCCGAGTCCTTGCCTGGGCAGAGGCCGCCCGGATTCACACTCTGGGTGCCGAGTCTTTGCCTAGGCGGAGGCCGCCCATATTCACACTATGGGCGCCGAGTCTTTGCCTGAGCGGAGGCCACCCGGATTCACACTCTGGGCGCCTAGTCTTTGCCTGGGCGGAGGCCGCCCGGATTAACACTCTGGGCGCCGAGTCTTTGCCTGGGCGAAGGCCTCCCGGACTCTCACTGTGGGCGCCGAGTCTTTGCCTGGGCAGGGGCCGCCCGGATTCACACTCTGGGCGCCCAGTCTTTGCCTGGGCGGAGGCCGCCCGGATTCACACTCTGGGCGCCAAGTCTTTGCCTGGGCAGAGGCCGCCCAGATTCACACTCTGGGCGCCGAGTCTTTGCCTGGGCGGAGGCCGCTTGGACTCTCATTCTGGGTGCAGATTCTTTCCCTGCGCGGAGGCGGCCCGGACTCTCACTCTGGGCGCCGAGTCTTTGCCTGGGCGGAGACTGCCCGGATTCACACTCTGGATGCCGAGTCTTTGCCTGGGTGAAGGCCGCCCGGACTCTCACTGTGGGCGCCGAGTCTTTGCCTGGGCGGAAGCTTCCCGGATTCACACTCTGGGCGCCGAGTCTTTGCCTGGGCAGAGGCCGCCCAGATTCACACTCTGGGTGCCGAGCCTTTGCCTAGGCAGAGGCCGCCCATATTCACACTCTGGGCGCCGAGTCTTTGCCTGGGCAGAGGCCGCCCGGATTTACACTCTGGGCGCCGAGTCTTTGCCTAGGCGGAGGCCGCCCGGATTCACACTCTGGGCGCCGAGTCTTTGCCTGGGCGGAGACCACCCGGATTCACACTCTGGGTGCCGAGTCCTTGCCTGGGTGGAGGCCGCCCAGACACCGGGCGCCGAGTCTTTGCCTGGGCGGAGGCTGCACGGGCTCACACTCTGGGCGCCGAGTCCTTCCCTGGGCAGAGGCCGCCCGGATTCACACTCTGGGTGCCGAGTCTTTGCCTAGGCGGAGGCCGCCCATATTCACACTATGGGCGCTGAGTCTTTGCCTGAGCGGAGGCCACCCGGATTCACACTCTGGGCGCCGAGTCTTTGCCTGGGCGGAGGCGGCCCGGACTCTCACTCTGGGCGCCGAGTCTTTGCCTGGGCGGAGGCCGCCCAGATTAACACTCTGGGCGCCGAGTCTTTGCCTGGGCGGAGGCCGCCCAGATTCACACTCTGGGCGCCGAGTCTTTGCCTGGGTGGAGGCCGCCCGGATTCACACTCTGGGCGCCGAGTTTTTGCCTGGGCGGAGGCCGCCCGGATTCACACTCTGGGCGCCGAGTTTTTGCCTGGGCGGAGGCCGCCCGGATTCACACTCTGGGCGCAGAGTCTTTGCCTGGGCGGAGACCGCCCGGATTCACACTCTGGGCGCCGAGTCTCTGCCTGGGCGGAGGCCGCCCGGATTCACTCTGGGTGCCGAGTCTTTGCCTGGGCGGAGGCCGCTCGGACTCTCACTCTGGGTGCTGAGTGTTTCCCTGCGCGGAGGCGGCCCGGACTCTCGTTCTGGGCGCCGAGTCTTTGCCTGGGCGGAGACCACCCGGATTCACACTCTGGGCGCCGAGCCTTTGCCTGGGCGGAGGCCGCCTGGATTCACACTCTGGGCGCCGAGTCTTTGCCTGGGCGGAGACCACCCGGATTCACACTCTGGGCGCCGAGTCCTTGCCTGGGTGGAGGCCGCCCGGACCCCGGGCGCCGAGTCTTTGCCTGGGCGGAGGCTGCACGGGCTCACACTCTGGGCGCCGAGTCCTTGCCTGGGCAGAGGCCGCCTGGATTCACACTCTGGGTGCCGAGTCTTTGCCTAGGCGGAGGCCGCCCATATTCACACTCTGGGCGCCGAGTCTTTACCTGAGCGGAGGCCACCCGGATTCACACTCTGGGCGCCGAGTCTTTGCCTGGGCGGAGGCGGCCCGGACTCTCACTCTGGGCGCCGAGTCTTTGCCTGGGCGGAGGCCGCCCAGATTAACACTCTGGGTGCCGAGACTTTGCCTGGGCGGAGGCCGCCCAGATTAACACTCTGGGTGCCGAGACTTTGCCTGGGCGGAGGCCGCCCAGATTAACACTCTGGGCGCGAGTCTTTGCCTGGGCGGAGGCCGCCCGGATTCACACTCTGGGCGCCGAGTTTTTGCCTGGGCGGAGGCCGCCCGGATTCACACTCTGGGCGCAGAGTCTCTGCCTGGGCGGAGGCCGCCCGGATTCACTCTGGGTGCCGAGTCTTTGCCTGGGCGGAGGCCGCTCGGACTCTCACTCTGGGTGCTGAGTGTTTCCCTGCGCGGAGGCGGCCCGGACTCTCGTTCTGGGCGCCGAGTCTTTGCCTGGGCGGAGACCACCCGGATTCACACTCTGGGCACCGAGCCTTTGCCTGGGCGGAGGCCGCCTGGATTCACACTCTGGGCGCTGAGTCTTTGCCTGGGCGGAGACCACCCGGATTCACACTCTGGGCGCCGAGTCCTTGCCTGGGTGGAGGCCGCCCGGACCCCGGGCGCCGAGTCTTTGCCTGGGCGGAGGCTGCACGGGCTCACACTCTGGGCGCCGAGTCCTTGCCTGGGCAGAGGCCGCCTGGATTCACACTCTGGGTGCCGAGTCTTTGCCTAGGCGGAGGCCGCCCATATTCACACTCTGGGCGCCGAGTCTTTACCTGAGCGGAGGCCACCCGGATTCACACTCTGGGCGCCGAGTCTTTGCCTGGGCGGAGGCGGCCCGGACTCTCACTCTGGGCGCCGAGTCTTTGCCTGGGCGGAGGCCGCCCAGATTAACACTCTGGGTGCCGAGACTTTGCCTGGGCGGAGGCCGCCCAGATTAACACTCTGGGTGCCGAGACTTTGCCTGGGCGGAGGCCGCCCAGATTAACACTCTGGGCGCGAGTCTTTGCCTGGGCGGAGGCCGCCCGGATTCACACTCTGGGCGCCGAGTTTTTGCCTGGGCGGAGGCCGCCCGGATTCACACTCTGGGCGCAGAGTCTTTGCCTGGGCGGAGACCGCCCGGATTCACACTCTGGGCGCCGAGTCTCTGCCTGGGCGGAGGCCGCCCGGATTCACTCTGGGTGCCGAGTCTTTGCCTGGGCGGAGGCTGCTCGGACTCTCACTCTGGGTGCTGAGTCTTTCCCTGCGCGGAGGCGGCCCGGACTCTCGTTCTGGGCGCCGAGTCTTTGCCTGGGCGGAGACCACCCGGATTCACACTCTGGGCGCCGAGTCTTTGCCTGGGCGGATTCACTCTGGGTGCCGAGTCTTTGCCTGGGCGGAGGCGGCCCGGACTCTCACTCTGGGCGCCGAGTCTTTGCCTGGGCGGAGGCCACCCGGATTCACTCTGGGTGCCGAGTCTTTGCCTGGGCGGAGGCCGCCCAGATTCACACTCTGGGTGCCGAGTCTTTGCCTAGGCGGAGGCCGCCCATATTCACACTCTGGGCGCCGAGTCTTTGCCTGGGCAGAGGCCGCCCGGATTTACACTCTGGGCGCCGAGTCTTTGCCTAGGCGGAGGCCGCCCGGATTCACACTCTGGGCGCCGAGTCTTTGCCTGGGCGGAGACCACCCGGATTCACACTCTGGGCGCCGAGTCCTTGCCTGGGTGGAGGCCGCCCGGACACCGGGCGCTGAGTCTTTGCCTGGGCGGAGGCTGCACGGACTCTCACTCTGGGCGCCGAGTCTTTCCCTGTGCGGAGGCGGCCCGGACTCTCACTCTGGGCGCCGAGTCTTTGCCTGGGCGGAGGCCGCCCGGATTCACACTCTGGGCGCCGAGTTTTTGCCTGGGCGGAGACCGCCCGGATTCACACTCTGGGCGCCGAGTCTTTGCCTGGGCGGAGGCCGCCCGGATTCACTCTGGGTGCCGAGTCTTTGCCTGGGCGGAGGCCGCTCGGACTCTCACTCTGGGTGCTGAGTCTTTCCCTGCGCGGAGGCAGCACGGACTCTCACTCTGGGCGCCGAGTCTTTGCCTGGGCGGAGACCGCCCGGATTCACACTCTGGGCGCCGAGTCTTTGCCTGGGCGGAGGCTGCCTGGATTCACACTCTGGGCGCAGAGTCTTTGCCTGGGCGGAGACCGCCCGGATTCACACTCTGGGCGCCGAGTCTTTGCCTGGGCGGAGGCCGCCCGGATTCACTCTGGGTGCCGAGTCTTTGCCTGGGCGGAGGCTGCACGGGCTCACACTCTGGGCGCCGAGTCTTTGCCTGGGCAGAGGCCGCCCGGATTCACACTCTGGGCGCCGAGTCTTTGCCTGGGCGGAGGCCGCTTGGACTATCACTCTGGGTGCTGAGTCTTTCCCTGCGCGGAGGCGGCCCGGACTCTCACTCTGGGCGCTGAGTCGTTCCCTGCGCGGAGGCGGCCCGGACTCTCACTCTGGGCGCTGAGTCTTTGCCTGGGCGGAGGCCACCCGGACTCTCACTCTGGGCGCCGAGTCTTTGCCTGGGCAGAGGCCGTCCGGATTCACACTCTGGGTGCCGAGTCTTTGCCTAGGCGGAGGCCGCCCATATTCACACTCTGGGCGCCGAGTCTTTGCCTGGGCAGAGGCCGCCCGGATTTACACTCTGGGCGCCGAGTCTTTGCCTAGGCGGAGGCCGCCCGGATTCACACTCTGGGCGCCGAGTCTTTGCCTGGGCGGAGACCACCCGGATTCACACTCTGGGCGCCGAGTCCTTGCCTGGGTGGAGGCCGCCCGGACACCGGGCGCTGAGTCTTTGCCTGGGCGGAGGCTGCACGGACTCTCACTCTGGGCGCCGAGTCTTTCCCTGTGCGGAGGCGGCCCGGACTCTCACTCTGGGCGCCGAGTCTTTGCCTGGGCGGAGGCCGCCCGGATTCACACTCTGGGCGCCGAGTTTTTGCCTGGGCGGAGACCGCCCGGATTCACACTCTGGGCGCCGAGTCTTTGCCTGGGCGGAGGCCGCCCGGATTCACTCTGGGTGCCGAGTCTTTGCCTGGGCGGAGGCCGCTCGGACTCTCACTCTGGGTGCTGAGTCTTTCCCTGCGCGGAGGCAGCACGGACTCTCACTCTGGGCGCCGAGTCTTTGCCTGGGCGGAGACCGCCCGGATTCACACTCTGGGCGCCGAGTCTTTGCCTGGGCGGAGGCTGCCTGGATTCACACTCTGGGCGCAGAGTCTTTGCCTGGGCGGAGACCGCCCGGATTCACACTCTGGGCGCCGAGTCTTTGCCTGGGCGGAGGCCGCCCGGATTCACTCTGGGTGCCGAGTCTTTGCCTGGGCGGAGGCTGCACGGGCTCACACTCTGGGCGCCGAGTCTTTGCCTGGGCAGAGGCCGCCCGGATTCACACTCTGGGCGCCGAGTCTTTGCCTGGGCGGAGGCCGCTTGGACTATCACTCTGGGTGCTGAGTCTTTCCCTGCGCGGAGGCGGCCCGGACTCTCACTCTGGGCGCTGAGTCGTTCCCTGCGCGGAGGCGGCCCGGACTCTCACTCTGGGCGCTGAGTCTTTGCCTGGGCGGAGGCCACCCGGACTCTCACTCTGGGCGCCGAGTCTTTGCCTGGGCAGAGGCCGTCCGGATTCACACTCTGGGTGCCGAGTCTTTGCCTAGGCGGAGGCCGCCCATATTCACACTCTGGGCGCCGAGTCTTTGCCTGGGCAGAGGCCGCCCGGATTTACACTCTGGGCGCCGAGTCTTTGCCTAGGCGGAGGCCGCCCGGATTCACACTCTGGGCGCCGAGTCTTTGCCTGGGCGGAGACCACCCGGATTCACACTCTGGGCGCCGAGTCCTTGCCTGGGTGGAGGCCGCCCGGACACCGGGCGCTGAGTCTTTGCCTGGGCGGAGGCTGCACGGACTCTCACTCTGGGCGCCGAGTCTTTCCCTGTGCGGAGGCGGCCCGGACTCTCACTCTGGGCGCCGAGTCTTTGCCTGGGCGGAGGCCGCCCGGATTCACACTCTGGGCGCCGAGTTTTTGCCTGGGCGGAGACCGCCCGGATTCACACTCTGGGCGCCGAGTCTTTGCCTGGGCGGAGGCCGCCCGGATTCACTCTGGGTGCCGAGTCTTTGCCTGGGCGGAGGCCGCTCGGACTCTCACTCTGGGTGCTGAGTCTTTCCCTGCGCGGAGGCAGCACGGACTCTCACTCTGGGCGCCGAGTCTTTGCCTGGGCGGAGACCGCCCGGATTCACACTCTGGGCGCCGAGTCTTTGCCTGGGCGGAGGCTGCCTGGATTCACACTCTGGGCGCAGAGTCTTTGCCTGGGCGGAGACCGCCCGGATTCACACTCTGGGCGCCGAGTCTTTGCCTGGGCGGAGGCCGCCCGGATTCACTCTGGGTGCCGAGTCTTTGCCTGGGCGGAGGCTGCACGGGCTCACACTCTGGGCGCCGAGTCTTTGCCTGGGCAGAGGCCGCCCGGATTCACACTCTGGGCGCCGAGTCTTTGCCTGGGCGGAGGCCGCTTGGACTATCACTCTGGGTGCTGAGTCTTTCCCTGCGCGGAGGCGGCCCGGACTCTCACTCTGGGCGCTGAGTCGTTCCCTGCGCGGAGGCGGCCCGGACTCTCACTCTGGGCGCTGAGTCTTTGCCTGGGCGGAGGCCACCCGGACTCTCACTCTGGGCGCCGAGTCTTTGCCTGGGCAGAGGCCGTCCGGATTCACACTCTGGGTGCCGAGTCTTTGCCTAGGCGGAGGCCGCCCATATTCACACTCTGGGCGCCGAGTCTTTGCCTGGGCAGAGGCCGCCCGGATTTACACTCTGGGCGCCGAGTCTTTGCCTAGGCGGAGGCCGCCCGGATTCACACTCTGGGCGCCGAGTCTTTGCCTGGGCGGAGACCACCCGGATTCACACTCTGGGCGCCGAGTCCTTGCCTGGGTGGAGGCCGCCCGGACACCGGGCGCTGAGTCTTTGCCTGGGCGGAGGCTGCACGGACTCTCACTCTGGGCGCCGAGTCTTTCCCTGTGCGGAGGCGGCCCGGACTCTCACTCTGGGCGCCGAGTCTTTGCCTGGGCGGAGGCCGCCCGGATTCACACTCTGGGCGCCGAGTTTTTGCCTGGGCGGAGACCGCCCGGATTCACACTCTGGGCGCCGAGTCTTTGCCTGGGCGGAGGCCGCCCGGATTCACTCTGGGTGCCGAGTCTTTGCCTGGGCGGAGGCCGCTCGGACTCTCACTCTGGGTGCTGAGTCTTTCCCTGCGCGGAGGCAGCACGGACTCTCACTCTGGGCGCCGAGTCTTTGCCTGGGCGGAGACCGCCCGGATTCACACTCTGGGCGCCGAGTCTTTGCCTGGGCGGAGGCTGCCTGGATTCACACTCTGGGCGCAGAGTCTTTGCCTGGGCGGAGACCGCCCGGATTCACACTCTGGGCGCCGAGTCTTTGCCTGGGCGGAGGCCGCCCGGATTCACTCTGGGTGCCGAGTCTTTGCCTGGGCGGAGGCTGCACGGGCTCACACTCTGGGCGCCGAGTCTTTGCCTGGGCAGAGGCCGCCCGGATTCACACTCTGGGCGCCGAGTCTTTGCCTGGGCGGAGGCCGCTTGGACTATCACTCTGGGTGCTGAGTCTTTCCCTGCGCGGAGGCGGCCCGGACTCTCACTCTGGGCGCTGAGTCGTTCCCTGCGCGGAGGCGGCCCGGACTCTCACTCTGGGCGCTGAGTCTTTGCCTGGGCGGAGGCCACCCGGACTCTCACTCTGGGCGCCGAGTCTTTGCCTGGGCAGAGGCCGTCCGGATTCACACTCTGGGTGCCGAGTCTTTGCCTAGGCGGAGGCCGCCCATATTCACACTCTGGGCGCCGAGTCTTTGCCTGGGCAGAGGCCGCCCGGATTTACACTCTGGGCGCCGAGTCTTTGCCTAGGCGGAGGCCGCCCGGATTCACACTCTGGGCGCCGAGTCTTTGCCTGGGCGGAGACCACCCGGATTCACACTCTGGGCGCCGAGTCCTTGCCTGGGTGGAGGCCGCCCGGACACCGGGCGCTGAGTCTTTGCCTGGGCGGAGGCTGCACGGACTCTCACTCTGGGCGCCGAGTCTTTCCCTGTGCGGAGGCGGCCCGGACTCTCACTCTGGGCGCCGAGTCTTTGCCTGGGCGGAGGCCGCCCGGATTCACACTCTGGGCGCCGAGTTTTTGCCTGGGCGGAGACCGCCCGGATTCACACTCTGGGCGCCGAGTCTTTGCCTGGGCGGAGGCCGCCCGGATTCACTCTGGGTGCCGAGTCTTTGCCTGGGCGGAGGCCGCTCGGACTCTCACTCTGGGTGCTGAGTCTTTCCCTGCGCGGAGGCAGCACGGACTCTCACTCTGGGCGCCGAGTCTTTGCCTGGGCGGAGACCGCCCGGATTCACACTCTGGGCGCCGAGTCTTTGCCTGGGCGGAGGCTGCCTGGATTCACACTCTGGGCGCAGAGTCTTTGCCTGGGCGGAGACCGCCCGGATTCACACTCTGGGCGCCGAGTCTTTGCCTGGGCGGAGGCCGCCCGGATTCACTCTGGGTGCCGAGTCTTTGCCTGGGCGGAGGCTGCACGGGCTCACACTCTGGGCGCCGAGTCTTTGCCTGGGCAGAGGCCGCCCGGATTCACACTCTGGGCGCCGAGTCTTTGCCTGGGCGGAGGCCGCTTGGACTATCACTCTGGGTGCTGAGTCTTTCCCTGCGCGGAGGCGGCCCGGACTCTCACTCTGGGCGCTGAGTCGTTCCCTGCGCGGAGGCGGCCCGGACTCTCACTCTGGGCGCTGAGTCTTTGCCTGGGCGGAGGCCACCCGGACTCTCACTCTGGGCGCCGAGTCTTTGCCTGGGCAGAGGCCGTCTGGATTCACACTCTGGGTGCCGAGTCTTTGCCTAGGCGGAGGCCGCCCATATTCACACTCTGGGCGCCGAGTCTTTGCCTGGGCAGAGGCCGCCCGGATTTACACTCTGGGCGCCGAGTCTTTGCCTAGGCGGAGGCCGCCCGGATTCACACTCTGGGCGCCGAGTCTTTGCCTGGGCGGAGACCACCCGGATTCACACTCTGGGCGCCGAGTCCTTGCCTGGGTGGAGGCCGCCCGGACACCGGGCGCTGAGTCTTTGCCTGGGCGGAGGCTGCACGGACTCTCACTCTGGGCGCCGAGTCTTTCCCTGTGCGGAGGCGGCCCGGACTCTCACTCTGGGCGCCGAGTCTTTGCCTGGGCGGAGGCCGCCCGGATTCACACTCTGGGCGCCGAGTTTTTGCCTGGGCGGAGACCGCCCGGATTCACACTCTGGGCGCCGAGTCTTTGCCTGGGCGGAGGCCTCCCGGATTCACTCTGGGTGCCGAGTCTTTGCCTGGGCGGAGGCCGCTCGGACTCTCACTCTGGGTGCTGAGTCTTTCCCTGCGCGGAGGCAGCACGGACTCTCACTCTGGGCGCCGAGTCTTTGCCTGGGCGGAGACCGCCCGGATTCACACTCTGGGCGCCGAGTCTTTGCCTGGGCGGAGGCTGCCTGGATTCACACTCTGGGCGCAGAGTCTTTGCCTGGGCAGAGACCGCCCGGATTCACACTCTGGGCGCCGAGTCTTTGCCTGGGCGGAGGCCGCCCGGATTCACTCTGGGTGCCGAGTCTTTGCCTGGGCGGAGGCTGCACGGGCTCACACTCTGGGCGCCGAGTCTTTGCCTGGGCAGAGGCCGCCCGGATTCACACTCTGGGCGCCGAGTCTTTGCCTGGGCGGAGGCCGCTTGGACTATCACTCTGGGTGCTGAGTCTTTCCCTGCGCGGAGGCGGCCCGGACTCTCACTCTGGGCGCTGAGTCGTTCCCTGCGCGGAGGCGGCCCGGACTCTCACTCTGGGCGCTGAGTCTTTGCCTGGGCGGAGGCCACCCGGACTCTCACTCTGGGCGCCGAGTCTTTGCCTGGGCAGAGGCCGTCCGGATTCACACTCTGGGTGCCGAGTCTTTGCCTAGGCGGAGGCCGCCCATATTCACACTCTGGGCGCCGAGTCTTTGCCTGGGCAGAGGCCGCCCGGATTTACACTCTGGGCGCCGAGTCTTTGCCTAGGCGGAGGCCGCCCGGATTCACACTCTGGGCGCCGAGTCTTTGCCTGGGCGGAGACCACCCGGATTCACACTCTGGGCGCCGAGTCCTTGCCTGGGTGGAGGCCGCCCGGACACCGGGCGCTGAGTCTTTGCCTGGGCGGAGGCTGCACGGACTCTCACTCTGGGCGCCGAGTCTTTCCCTGTGCGGAGGCGGCCCGGACTCTCACTCTGGGCGCCGAGTCTTTGCCTGGGCGGAGGCCGCCCGGATTCACACTCTGGGCGCCGAGTTTTTGCCTGGGCGGAGACCGCCCGGATTCACACTCTGGGCGCCGAGTCTTTGCCTGGGCGGAGGCCGCCCGGATTCACTCTGGGTGCCGAGTCTTTGCCTGGGCGGAGGCCGCTCGGACTCTCACTCTGGGTGCTGAGTCTTTCCCTGCGCGGAGGCAGCACGGACTCTCACTCTGGGCGCCGAGTCTTTGCCTGGGCGGAGACCGCCCGGATTCACACTCTGGGCGCCGAGTCTTTGCCTGGGCGGAGGCTGCCTGGATTCACACTCTGGGCGCAGAGTCTTTGCCTGGGCGGAGACCGCCCGGATTCACACTCTGGGCGCCGAGTCTTTGCCTGGGCGGAGGCCGCCCGGATTCACTCTGGGTGCCGAGTCTTTGCCTGGGCGGAGGCTGCACGGGCTCACACTCTGGGCGCCAAGTCTTTGCCTGGGCAGAGGCCGCCCGGATTCACACTCTGGGCGCCGAGTGTTTGCCTGGGCGGAGGCCGCTTGGACTATCACTCTGGGTGCTGAGTCTTTCCCTGCGCGGAGGCGGCCCGGACTCTCACTCTGGGCGCTGAGTCGTTCCCTGCGCGGAGGCGGCCCGGACTCTCACTCTGGGCGCTGAGTCTTTGCCTGGGCGGAGGCCACCCGGACTCTCACTCTGGGCGCCGAGTCTTTGCCTGGGCAGAGGCCGTCCGGATTCACACTCTGGGTGCCGAGTCTTTGCCTAGGCGGAGGCCGCCCATATTCACACTCTGGGCGCCGAGTCTTTGCCTGGGCAGAGGCCGCCCGGATTCAAACTCTGGGCGCAGAGTCCTTGCCTGGGCGGAGGCCGCCCAGATTCACACTCTGGGCGCCGAGTCTTTGCCTGGGCAGAGGCCGCCCGGATTCAAACTCTGGGCGCAGAGTCCTTGCCTGGGCGGAGGCCGCCCAGATTCACACTCTGGGCGCCGAGTCTTTGCCTGGGCGGAGGCCGCCCGGATTAACACTCTGGGCGCCGAGTCTTTGCCTGGGCGAAGGCCGCCCGGACTGCCACTGTGGGCGCCGAGTCTGTGCCTGGGCGGGGGCCGCCCGGATTCACACTCTGGGCGCTGAGTCTTTGCCTGGGCGGAGGCCGCCCGGATTCAGACTCTGGGCGCCGAGTCTTTGCCTGGGCAGAGGCTGCCCAGATTCACACTCTGGGCGCCGAGTCTTTGCCTGGGCGGAGGCCACTTGGACTCTCATTCTGGGTGCAGATTCTTTCCCTGCGCGGAGGCGGCCCGGACTCTCACTCTGGGCGCCGAGTCTTTGCCTGGGCGGAGACCGCCCGGACTCACACTCTAGGCGCCGAGTCTTTGCCTGGGCGAAGGCCGCCCGGACTCTCACTGTGGGCGCCGAGTCTTTGCCTGGGCGGAAGCCGCCCGGATTCACTCTCTAGGCGCCTAGCCTTTGCCTGGGCGGAGGCCGCCCAGATTCACACTCTGGGTGCCGAGTCTTTGCCTAGGCGGAGGCCGCCCATATTCACACTCTGGGCGCCGAGTCTTTGCCTGGGCAGAGGCCGCCCGGACTCTCACTCTGGGCGCCGAGTCTTTGCCTGGGCGGAGGCCGCCCAGATTAACACTCTGGGCGCCGAGTCTTTGCCTGGGTGAAGGCCGCCCGGACTCTCACTCTGGGTGCCGAGTCTTTACCTTGGCGGAGGCCGCCCGGATTCACACTCTGGGCGCCGAGTCTTTGCCTGGGCGGAGGCCACCCGGATTCACACTCTGGGCGCCGAGTTTTTGCCTGGGTGGAGGCCGCCCGGATTCACACTCTGGGCGCCGAGTCTTGCCTGGGCGGAGGCCGCCCGGATTCACACTCTGGGCGCCGTGTCTTTGCCTGGGCGGAGGCCGCTTGGACTCTCACTCTGGGTGCTGAGTCTTTCCCTGTGCGGAGGCGGCCCGGACTCTCACTCTGGGCGCCGAGTCTTTGCCTGGGCGGAGGCCGCCCGGATTCACACTCTGGGCGCCGAGTTTTTGCCTGGGCGGAGACCGCCCGGATTCACACTCTGGGCGCCGAGTCTTTGCCTGGGCGGAGGCCGCCCGGATTCACTCTGGGTGCCGAGTCTTTGCCTGGGCGGAGGCCGCTCGGACTCTCACTCTGGGTGCTGAGTCTTTCCCTGCGCGGAGGCAGCACGGACTCTCACTCTGGGCGCCGAGTCTTTGCCTGGGCGGAGACCGCCCGGATTCACACTCTGGGCGCCGAGTCTTTGCCTGGGCGGAGGCTGCCTGGATTCACACTCTGGGCGCAGAGTCTTTGCCTGGGCGGAGACCGCCCGGATTCACACTCTGGGCGCCGAGTCTTTGCCTGGGCGGAGGCCGCCCGGATTCACTCTGGGTGCCGAGTCTTTGCCTGGGCGGAGGCTGCACGGGCTCACACTCTGGGCGCCGAGTCTTTGCCTGGGCAGAGGCCGCCCGGATTCACACTCTGGGCGCCGAGTCTTTGCCTGGGCGGAGGCCGCTTGGACTATCACTCTGGGTGCTGAGTCTTTCCCTGCGCGGAGGCGGCCCGGACTCTCACTCTGGGCGCTGAGTCGTTCCCTGCGCGGAGGTGGCCCGGACTCTCACTCTGGGCGCTGAGTCTTTGCCTGGGCGGAGGCCACCCGGACTCTCACTCTGGGCGCCGAGTCTTTGCCTGGGCAGAGGCCGCCCGGATTCACACTCTGGGCGCCGAGTCTTTGCCTAGGCGGAGGCCGCCCATATTCACACTCTGGGCGCCGAGTTTTTGCCTGGGCGGAGGCCGCCCGGATTAACACTCTGGGCGCCGAGTCTTTGCCTGGGCAGAGGCTGCCCGGACTCTCACTCTGGGCGCCGAGTCTTTACCTGGGCGGAGACCGCCCAGATTCACACTCTGGGCGCCGAGTCTTTGCCTGGGCGGAGACCACCCGGATTCACACTCTGGGCGCCGAGTCCTTGCCTGGGTGGAGGCCACCCGGACCCCGGGCGCCGAGTCTTTGCCTGGGCGGAGGCTGCACGGGCTCACACTCTGGGCGCCGAGTCTTTGCCTGGGCAGAGGCCACCCGGATTCACACTCTGGGTGCCGAGTCTTTGCCTAGGCGGAGGCCGCCCATATTCACACTCTGGGCGCCGAGTCTTTGCCTGAGCGGAGGCCACCCGGATTCACACTCTGGGCGCCGAGTCTTTGCCTGGGCGGAGGCGGCCCGGACTCTCACTCTGGGCGCAGAGTCTTTGCCTGGGCGGAGACCTCCCGGACTCACACTCTGGGCGCCGAGTCTTTGCCTGGGCGGAGGCCGCTTGGACTATCACTCTGGGTGCTGAGTCTTTCCCTGCGCGGAGGCGGCCCGGACTCTCACTCTGGGCGCTGAGTCTTTGCCTGGGCGGAGACCGCCCGGATTCACACTCTGGGCGCCGAGTCTTTGCCTGGGCGGAGGCGGCCCGGACTCTCACTCTGGGCGCCGAGTGTTTGCCTGGGCGGAGACCTCCCGGACTCTCACTCTGGGCGCCGAGTCTTTGCCTGGGCGGAGGCCGCCCGGATTCACACTCTGGGCGCCGAGTCTGTGCCTGGGCGGAGGCCGCCCAGATTCACACTCTGGGCGCCGAGACTTTGCCTGGGCGGAGGCCGCCCAGATTAACACTCTGGGTGCAGAGTCTTTGCCTGGGCGGAGGCCGCCTGGACTCTCACTGTGGGCGCCGAGTCTTTGCCTGGGCGGAGGCCGCCCGGATTCACACTCTGGGCGCCGAGTCTTTGCCTGGGTGGAGGCCGCCCGGATTCACACTCTGGGCGCCGAGTTTTTGCCTGGGCGGAGGCCGTCCGGATTCACACTCTGGGCGCAGAATCTTTGCCTGGGCGGAGACCGCCCGGATTCATACTCTGGGCGCCGAGTCTTTGCCTGGGCGGAGGCCGCCCGGATTCACTCTGGGTGCCGAGTCTTTGCCTGGGCGGAGGCCGCTCGGACTCTCACTCTGGGTGCTGAGTCTTTCCCTGCGTGGACGCGGCCCGGACTCTCACTCTGGGCGCCGAGTCTTTACCTGGGCGGAGACCACCCGGATTCACACTCTGGGCGCCGAGTCTTTGCTGGGCGGAGGCCGCCCGGATTCACACTCTGGGCGCCGAGTCTTTGCCTGGGCGGAGACCACCCGGATTCACACTCTGGGCGCCGAGTCCTTGCCTGGGCGGATGCCACCCGGACCCCGGGCGCCGAGTCTTTGCCTGGGCGGAGGCTGCACGGGCTCACACTCTGGGCGCCGAGTCTTTGCCTGGGCAGAGGCCGCCCGGATTCACACTCTGGGTGCCGAGTCTTTGCCTAGGCGGAGGCCGCCCATATTCACACTCTGGGCGCCGAGTCTTTGCCTGAGCGGAGGCCACCCGGATTCACACTCTGGGCGCCGAGTCTTTGCCTGGGCGGAGGCGGCCCGGACTCTCACTCTGGGCGCAGAGTCTTTGCCTGGGCGGAGACCTCCCGGACTCACACTCTGGGCGCCGAGTCTTTGCCTGGGCGGAGGCCGCTTGGACTATCACTCTGGGTGCTGAGTCTTTCCCTGCGCGGAGGCGGCCCGGACTCTCACTCTGGGCGCTGAGTCTTTGCCTGGGCGGAGACCGCCCGGATTCACACTCTGGGCGCCGAGTCTTTGCCTGGGCGGAGGCGGCCCGGACTCTCACTCTGGGCGCCGAGTGTTTGCCTGGGCGGAGACCTCCCGGACTCTCACTCTGGGCGCCGAGTCTTTGCCTGGGCGGAGGCCGCCCGGATTCACACTCTGGGCGCCGAGTCTGTGCCTGGGCGGAGGCCGCCCAGATTCACACTCTGGGCGCCGAGACTTTGCCTGGGCGGAGGCCGCCCAGATTAACACTCTGGGTGCAGAGTCTTTGCCTGGGCGGAGGCCGCCTGGACTCTCACTGTGGGCGCCGAGTCTTTGCCTGGGCGGAGGCCGCCCGGATTCACACTCTGGGCGCCGAGTCTTTGCCTGGGTGGAGGCCGCCCGGATTCACACTCTGGGCGCCGAGTTTTTGCCTGGGCGGAGGCCGTCCGGATTCACACTCTGGGCGCAGAATCTTTGCCTGGGCGGAGACCGCCCGGATTCATACTCTGGGCGCCGAGTCTTTGCCTGGGCGGAGGCCGCCCGGATTCACTCTGGGTGCCGAGTCTTTGCCTGGGCGGAGGCCGCTCGGACTCTCACTCTGGGTGCTGAGTCTTTCCCTGCGTGGACGCGGCCTGGACTCTCACTCTGGGCGCCGAGTCTTTACCTGGGCGGAGACCACCCGGATTCACACTCTGGGCGCCGAGTCTTTGCTGGGCGGAGGCCGCCCGGATTCACACTCTGGGCGCCGAGTCTTTGCCTGGGCGGAGACCACCCGGATTCACACTCTGGGCGCCGAGTCCTTGCCTGGGCGGATGCCACCCGGACCCCGGGCGCCGAGTCTTTGCCTGGGCGGAGGCTGCACGGGCTCACACTCTGGGCGCCGAGTCTTTGCCTGGGCAGAGGCCGCCCGGATTCACACTCTGGGTGCCGAGTCTTTGCCTAGGCGGAGGCCGCCCATATTCACACTCTGGGCGCCGAGTCTTTGCCTGAGCGGAGGCCACCCGGATTCACACTCTGGGCGCCGAGTCTTTGCCTGGGCGGAGGCGGCCCGGACTCTCACTCTGGGCGCCGAGACTTTGCCTGGGAGGAGACCTCCCGGACTCACACTCTGGGCGCCGAGTCTTTGCCTGGGCGGAGGCCGCTAGGACTATCACTCTGGGTGCTGAGTCTTTCCCTGCGCGGAGGCGGCCCGGACTCTCACTCTGGGCGCTGAGTCTTTGCCTGGGCGGAGACCGCCCGGATTCACACTCTGGGCGCCGAGTCTTTGCCTGGGCGGAGGCGGCCCGGACTCTCACTCTGGGCGCCGAGTCTTTGCCTGGGCGGAGACCTCCCGGACTCTCACTCTGGGCGCCGAGTCTTTGCCTGGGCGGAGGCCGCCCGGACTCTCACTCTGGGCGCCGAGTCTTTGCCTGGGCGGAGGCTGCACGGGGCTCACACTCTGGGCGCGAGTCTTTGCCTGGGCGGAGGCCGCCCGGATTCACTCTGGTTGCCGAGCCTTTGCCTGGGTGGAGGCCGCCCGGATTCACACTGGGCGCCGAGTCTTTGCCTGGGCAGAGGCCGCCCGGATTCACACTCTGGGTGCCGAGTCTTTGCCTAGGCGGAGGCCGCCCATATTCACACTCTGGGCGCCGAGTCTTTGCCTGGGCAGAGGCCGCCCGGATTCAAACTCTGGGCGCAGAGTCCTTGCCTGGGCGGAGGCCGCCCAGATTCACACTCTGGGCGCCGAGTCTTTGCCTGGGCAGAGGCCGCCCGGATTCAAACTCTGGGCGCAGAGTCCTTGCCTGGGCGGAGGCCGCCCAGATTCACACTCTGGGCGCCGAGTCTTTGCCTGGGCGGAGGCCGCCCGGATTAACACTCTGGGCGCCGAGTCTTTGCCTGGGCGAAGGCCGCCCGGACTGCCACTGTGGGCGCCGAGTCTGTGCCTGGGCGGGGGCCGCCCGGATTCACACTCTGGGCGCTGAGTTGTTGCCTGGGCGGAGGCCGCCCGGATTCAGACTCTGGGCGCCGAGTCTTTGCCTGGGCAGAGGCTGCCCAGATTCACACTCTGGGCGCCGAGTCTTTGCCTGGGCGGAGGCCACTTGGACTCTCATTCTGGGTGCAGATTCTTTCCCTGCGCGGAGGCGGCCCGGACTCTCACTCTGGGCGCCGAGTCTTTGCCTGGGCGGAGACCGCCCGGACTCACACTCTAGGCGCCGAGTCTTTGCTTGGGCGAAGGCCGCCCGGACTCTCACTGTGGGCGCCGAGTCTTTGCCTGGGCGGAAGCCGCCCGGATTCACACTCTAGGCGCCTAGTCTGTGCCTGGGCGGAGGCCGCCCAGATTCACACTCTGGGTGCCGAGTCTTTGCCTAGGCGGAGGCCGCCCATATTCACACTCTGGGCGCCGAGTCTTTGCCTGGGCAGAGGCCGCCCGGACTCTCACTCTGGGCGCCGAGTCTTTGCCTGGGCGGAGGCCGCCCAGATTAACACTCTGGGCGCCGAGTCTTTGCCTGGGTGAAGGCCGCCCGGACTCTCACTCTGGGTGCCGAGTCTTTACCTTGGCGGAGGCCGCCCGGATTCACACTCTGGGCGCCGAGTCTTTGCCTGGGCGGAGGCCACCCGGATTCACACTCTGGGCGCCGAGTTTTTGCCTGGGTGGAGGCCGCCCGGATTCACACTCTGGGCGCCGAGTCTTGCCTGGGCGGAGGCCGCCTGGATTCACACTCTGGGCGCCGTGTCTTTGCCTGGGCGGAGGCCGCTTGGACTCTCACTCTGGGTGCTGAGTCTTTCCCTGTGCGGAGGCGGCCCGGACTCTCACTCTGGGCGCCGAGTCTTTGCCTGGGCGGAGGCCGCCCGGATTCACACTCTGGGCGCCGAGTCTTTGCCTGGGCGGAGGCCGCCCGGATTCACTCTGGGTGCCGAGTCTTTGCCTGGGCGGAGGCTGCACGGGCTCACACTCTGGGCGCTGAGTCGTTCCCTGCGCGGAGGCGGCCCGGACTCTCACTCTGGGCGCTGAGTCTTTGCCTTGGCGGAGGCCACCCGGACTCTCACTCTGGGCGCCGAGTCTTTGCCTGGGCAGAGGCCGCCCGGATTCACACTCTGGGCGCCGAGTCTTTGCCTAGGCGGAGGCCGCCCATATTCACACTCTGGGCGCCGAGTTTTTGCCTGGGCGGAGGCCGCCCGGATTAACACTCTGGGCGCCGAGTCTTTGCCTGGGCGAAGGCCGCCCGGACTCTCACTGTGGGCGCAGAGTCTTTGCCTGGGCAGAGGCCGCCCGGACTCTCACTCTGGGCGCCGAGTCTTTACCTGGGCGGAGACCGCCCAGATTCACACTCTGGGCGCCGAGTCTTTGCCTGGGCGGAGACCACCCGGATTCACACTCTGGGCGCCGAGTCCTTGCCTGGGTGGAGGCCACCCGGACCCCAGGCGCCGAGTCTTTGCCTGGGCGGAGGCTGCACGGGCTCACACTCTGGGCGCCGAGTCTTTGCCTGGGCAGAGGCCACCCGGATTCACACTCTGGGTGCCGAGTCTTTGCCTAGGCGGAGGCCGCCCATATTCACACTCTGGGCGCCGAGTCTTTGCCTGAGCGGAGGCCACCCGGATTCACACTCTGGGCGCCGAGTCTTTGCCTGGGCGGAGGCGGCCCGGACTCTCACTCTGGGCGCCGAGTCTTTGCCTGGGCGGAGACCTCCCGGACTGACACTCTGGGCGCCGAGTCTTTGCCTGGGCGGAGGCCGCTTGGACTATCACTCTGGGTGCTGAGTCTTTCCCTGCGCGGAGGCGGCCCGGACTCTCACTCTGGGCGCTGAGTCTTTGCCTGGGCGGAGACCGCCCGGATTCACACTCTGGGCGCCGAGTCTTTGCCTGGGCGGAGGCGGCCCGGACTCTCACTCTGGGCGCCGAGTGTTTGCCTGGGCGGAGACCTCCCGGACTCTCACTCTGGGCGCAGAGTCTTTGCCTGGGCGGAGGCCGCCCGGACTCTCACTCTGGGCGCCGAGTCTTTGCCTGGGCGGAGGCTGCACGGGGCTCACACTCTGGGCGCGAGTCTTTGCCTGGGCGGAGGCCGCCCGGATTCACTCTGGTTGCCGAGCCTTTGCCTGGGTGGAGGCCGCCCGGATTCACACTGGGCGCCGAGTCTTTGCCTGGGCAGAGGCCGCCCGGATTCACACTCTGGGTGCCGAGTCTTTGCCTAGGCGGAGGCCGCCCATATTCACACTCTGGGCGCAGAGTCTTTGCCTGGGCGGAGACCGCCCGGATTCACACTCTGGGCGCCGAGTCTTTGCCTGGGCGGAGGCCGCCCGGATTCACTCTGGGTGCCGAGTCTTTGCCTGGGTGGAGGCTGCACGGGCTCACACTCTGGGCGCCGAGTCTTTGCCTGGGCAGAGGCCGCCCGGATTCACACTCTGGGCGCCGAGTCTTTGCCTGGGCGGAGGCCGCCCAGATAAACACTCTGGGCGCCGAGTGTTTGCCTGGGCGGAGGCCGCCTGGACTCTCACTGTGGGTGCCGAGTGTTTGCCTAGGCGGAGGCCGCCCATTTTCACACTCTGGGCGCCGAGTCTTTGCCTGAGCGGAGGCCACCCGGATTCACACTCTGGGCGCCGAATCTGTGCCTGGGCGGAGGCGGCCCGGACTCTCACTCTGGGCGGCGAGTCGTTCCCTGCGCGGAGGCGGCCCGGACTCTCACTCTGGGCGCTGAGTCTTTGCCTGGGCGGAGACCGCCCGGATTCACACTCTGGGCGCCATGTCTTTGTCTGGGCGGAGGCCGCCCGGACTCTCACTCTGGGCGCTGAGTCTTTGCCTGGGCAGAGGCCGCCCGGATTCACACTCTGGGCGCCGAGTCTTTGCCTAGGCGGAGGCCGCCCATATTCACACTCTGGGCGCCGAGTTTTTGCCTGGGCGGAGGCCGCCCCGGATTAACACTCTGGGCGCCGAGTCTTTGCCTGGGCGAAGGCCGCCCGGACTCTCACTGTGGGCGCAGAGTCTTTGCCTGGGCAGAGGCCGCCCGGACTCTCACTCTGGGCGCCGAGTCTTTGCCTGGGCGGAGGCCGCCCGGATTCATACTCTGGGCGCCGAGTTTTTGCCTGGGCGGAGGCCGCCCGGATTCACTCTGGGTGCTGAGTGTTTGCCTGGGCGGAGGCCGCTCGGACTCTCACTCTGGGTGCTGAGTCTTTCCCTGCGCGGACGCGGCCCGGACTCTCACTCTGGGCGCCGAGTCTTTACCTGGGCGGAGACCGCCCGGATTCACACTCTGGGCGCCGAGTCTTTGCTGGGCGGAGGCCGCCCGGATTCACACTCTGGGTGCCGAGTCTTTGCCTGGGCGGAGACCACCCGGATTCACACTCTGGGCGCCGAGTCCTTGCCTGGGTGGAGGCCACCCGGACCCCGGGCGCCGAGTCTTTGCCTGGGCGGAGGCTGCACGGGCTCACACTCTGGGCGCCGAGTCTTTGCCTAGGCGGAGGCCGCCCATATTCACACTCTGGGCGCCGAGTCTTTGCCTGAGCGGAGGCCACCCGGATTCACACTCTGGGCGCCGAGTCTTTGCCTGGGCGGAGACCTCCCGGACTCACACTCTGGGCGCCGAGTCTTTGCCTGGGCGGAGGCCGCTTGGACTATGACTCTGGGTGCTGAGTCTTTCCCTGCGCGGAGGCGGCCCAGACTCTCACTCTGGGCGCTGAGTCTTTGCCTGGGCGGAGACCGCCCGGATTCACACTCTGGGCGCCGAGTCTTTGCCTGGGCGGAGGCGGCCCGGACTCTCACTCTGGGCGCCGAGTCTTTGCCTGGGCGGAGACCTCCCGGACTCTCACTCTGGGCGCCGAGTCTTTGCCTGGGCGGAGGCCGCCCGGACTCTCACTCTGGGCGCCGAGTCTTTGCCTGGGCGGAGGCAGCACGGGGCTCACACTCTGGGCGCGAGTCTTTGCCTGGGCGGAGGCCGCCCGGATTCACTCTGGTTGCCGAGCCTTTGCCTGGGTGGAGGCCGCCCGGATTCACACTGGGCGCCGAGTCTTTGCCTGGGCAGAGGCCGCCCGGATTCACACTCTGGGTGCCGAGTCTTTGCCTAGGCGGAGGCCGCCCATATTCACACTCTGGGCGCCGAGTCTTTGCCTGGGCAGAGGCCGCCCGGATTCAAACTCTGGGCGCAGAGTCCTTGCCTGGGCGGAGGCCGCCTGGAATTCACACTCTGGGCGCCGAGTCTTTGCCTGGGCGGAGGCCGCCCGGATTAACACTCTGGGCGCCGAGTCTTTGCCTGGGCGAAGGCCGCACGGACTGCCACTGTGGGCGCCGAGTCTGTGCCTGGGCGGGGTCCGCTTGGACTATGACTCTGGGTGCTGAGTCTTTCCCTGCGCGGAGGCGGCCCAGACTCTCACTCTGGGCGCTGAGTCTTTGCCTGGGCGGAGACCGCCCGGATTCACACTCTGGGCGCCGAGTCTTTGCCTGGGCGGAGGCGGCCCGGACTCTCACTCTGGGCGCCGAGTCTTTGCCTGGGCGGAGACCTCCCGGACTCTCACTCTGGGCGCCGAGTCTTTGCCTGGGCGGAGGCCGCCCGGACTCTCACTCTGGGCGCCGAGTCTTTGCCTGGGCGGAGGCCGCCCGGACTCTCACTCTGGGCGCCGAGTCTTTGCCTGGGCGGAGGCTGCACGGGGCTCACACTCTGGGCGCGAGGCTTTGCCTGGGCGGAGGCCGCCCGGATTCACTCTGGTTGCCGAGCCTTTGCCTGGGTGGAGGCCGCCCGGATTCACACTGGGCGCCGAGTCTTTGCCTGGGCAGAGGCCGCCCGGATTCACACTCTGGGTGCCGAGTCTTTGCCTAGGCGGAGGCCGCCCATATTCACACTCTGGGCGCAGAGTCTTTGCCTGGGCGGAGACCGCCCGGATTCACACTCTGGGCGCCGAGTCTTTGCCTGGGCGGAGGCCGCCCGGATTCACTCTGGGTGCCGAGTCTTTGCCTGGGTGGAGGCTGCACGGGCTCACACTCTGGGCGCCGAGTCTTTGCCTGGGCAGAGGCCGCCCGGATTCACACTCTGGGCGCCGAGTCTTTGCCTGGGCGGAGGCCGCCCAGATAAACACTCTGGGCGCCGAGTGTTTGCCTGGGCGGAGGCCGCCTGGACTCTCACTGTGGGTGCCGAGTGTTTGCCTAGGCGGAGGCCGCCCATTTTCACACTCTGGGCGCCGAGTCTTTGCCTGAGCGGAGGCCACCCGGATTCACACTCTGGGCGCCGAATCTGTGCCTGGGCGGAGGCGGCCCGGACTCTCACTCTGGGCGGCGAGTCGTTCCCTGCGCGGAGGCGGCCCGAACTCTCACTCTGGGCGCTGAGTCTTTGCCTGGGCGGAGACCGCCCGGATTCACACTCTGGGCGCCATGTCTTTGTCTGGGCGGAGGCCGCCCGGACTCTCACTCTGGGCGCTGAGTCTTTGCCTGGGCAGAGGCCGCCCGGATTCACACTCTGGGCGCCGAGTCTTTGCCTAGGCGGAGGCCGCCCATATTCACACTCTGGGCGCCGAGTTTTTGCCTGGGCGGAGGCCGCCCCGGATTAACACTCTGGGCGCCGAGTCTTTGCCTGGGCGAAGGCCGCCCGGACTCTCACTGTGGGCGCAGAGTCTTTGCCTGGGCAGAGGCCGCCCGGACTCTCACTCTGGGCGCCGGGTCTTTGCCTGGGCGGAGGCCGCCCGGATTCATACTCTGGGCGCCGAGTTTTTGCCTGGGCGGAGGCCGCCCGGATTCACTCTGGGTGCCGAGTGTTTGCCTGGGCGGAGGCCGCTCGGACTCTCACTCTGGGTGCTGAGTCTTTCCCTGCGCGGACGCGGCCCGGACTCTCACTCTGGGCGCCGAGTCTTTACCTGGGCGGAGACCGCCCGGATTCACACTCTGGGCGCCGAGTCTTTGCTGGGCGGAGGCCGCCCGGATTCACACTCTGGGTGCCGAGTCTTTGCCTGGGCGGAGACCACCCGGATTCACACTCTGGGCGCCGAGTCCTTGCCTGGGTGGAGGCCACCCGGACCCCGGGCGCCGAGTCTTTGCCTGGGCGGAGGCTGCACGGGCTCACACTCTGGGCGCCGAGTCTTTGCCTGGGCAGAGGCCGCCCGGATTCACACTCTGGGTGCCGAGTCTTTGCCTAGGCGGAGGCCGCCCATATTCACACTCTGGGCGCCGAGTCTTTGCCTGAGCGGAGGCCACCCGGATTCACACTCTGGGCGCCGAGTCTTTGCCTGGGCGGAGACCTCCCGGACTCACACTCTGGGCGCCGAGTCTTTGCCTGGGCGGAGGCCGCTTGGACTATGACTCTGGGTGCTGAGTCTTTCCCTGCGCGGAGGCGGCCCAGACTCTCACTCTGGGCGCTGAGTCTTTGCCTGGGCGGAGACCGCCCGGATTCACACTCTGGGCGCCGAGTCTTTGCCTGGGCGGAGGCGGCCCGGACTCTCACTCTGGGCGCCGAGTCTTTGCCTGGGCGGAGACCTCCCGGACTCTCACTCTGGGCGCCGAGTCTTTGCCTGGGCGGAGGCCGCCCGGACTCTCACTCTGGGCGCCGAGTCTTTGCCTGGGCGGAGGCAGCACGGGGCTCACACTCTGGGCGCGAGTCTTTGCCTGGGCGGAGGCCGCCCGGATTCACTCTGGTTGCCGAGCCTTTGCCTGGGTGGAGGCCGCCCGGATTCACACTGGGCGCCGAGTCTTTGCCTGGGCAGAGGCCGCCCGGATTCACACTCTGGGTGCCGAGTCTTTGCCTAGGCGGAGGCTGCCCATATTCACACTCTGGGCGCCGAGTCTTTGCCTGGGCAGAGGCCGCCTGGATTCAAACTCTGGGCGCAGAGTCCTTGCCTGGGCGGAGGCCGCCTGGAATTCACACTCTGGGCGCCGAGTCTTTGCCTGGGCGGAGGCCGCCCGGATTAACACTCTGGGCGCCGAGTCTTTGCCTGGGCGAAGGCCGCACGGACTGCCACTGTGGGCGCCGAGTCTGTGCCTGGGCGGGGTCCGCTTGGACTATGACTCTGGGTGCTGAGTCTTTCCCTGCGCGGAGGCGGCCCAGACTCTCACTCTGGGCGCTGAGTCTTTGCCTGGGCGGAGACCGCCCGGATTCACACTCTGGGCGCCGAGTCTTTGCCTGGGCGGAGGCGGCCCGGACTCTCACTCTGGGCGCCGAGTCTTTGCCTGGGCGGAGACCTCCCGGACTCTCACTCTGGGCGCCGAGTCTTTGCCTGGGCGGAGGCCGCCCGGACTCTCACTCTGGGCGCCGAGTCTTTGCCTGGGCGGAGGCAGCACGGGGCTCACACTCTGGGCGCGAGTCTTTGCCTGGGCGGAGGCCGCCCGGATTAACACTCTGGGCGCCGAGTCTTTGCCTGGGCGAAGGCCGCCCGGACTGCCACTGTGGGCGCCGAGTCTGTGCCCGGGCGGGGGCCGCTTGGACTATGACTCTGGGTGCTGAGTCTTTCCCTGCGCGGAGGCGGCCCAGACTCTCACTCTGGGCGCTGAGTCTTTGCCTGGGCGGAGACCGCCCGGATTCACACTCTGGGCGCCGAGTCTTTGCCTGGGCGGAGGCGGCCCGGACTCTCACTCTGGGTGCCGAGTCTTTGCCTGGGCGGAGACCTCCCGGACTCTCACTCTGGGCGCCGAGTCTTTGCCTGGGCGGAGGCCGCCCGGACTCTCACTCTGGGCGCCGAGTCTTTGCCTGGGCGGAGGCAGCACGGGGCTCACACTCTGGGCGCGAGTCTTTGCCTGGGCGGAGGCCGCCCGGATTCACTCTGGTTGCCGAGCCTTTGCCTGGGTGGAGGCCGCCCGGATTCACACTGGGCGCCGAGTCTTTGCCTGGGCAGAGGCCGCCCGGATTCACACTCTGGGTGCCGAGTCTTTGCCTAGGCGGAGGCCGCCCATATTCACACTCTGGGCGCCGAGTCTTTGCCTGGGCAGAGGCCGCCCGGATTCAAACTCTGGGCGCAGAGTCCTTGCCTGGGCGGAGGCCGCCTGGAATTCACACTCTGGGCGCCGAGTCTTTGCCTGGGCGGAGGCCGCCCGGATTAACACTCTGGGCGCCGAGTCTTTGCCTGGGCGAAGGCCGCCCGGACTGCCACTGTGGGCGCCGAGTCTGTGCCTGGGCGGGGGCCGCCCGGATTCACACTCTGGGCGCCGAGTCTTTGCCTGGGCGGAGGCTGCCCGGATTCACACTCTGGGCGCCGAGTCTTTGCCTGGGCAGAGGCTGCCCAGATTCACACTCTGGGCGCTGAGTCTTTGCCTGGGCGGAGGCCGCCCGGATTAACACTCTGTGTGCCGAGTCTTTGCCTGGGCGAAGGCCGCCCGGACTGCCACTGTGGGCGCCGAGTCTGTGCCTGGGCGGGGGCCGCCCAGATTCACACTCTGGGCGCCGAGTCTTTGCCTGGGCGGAGGCCGCCCGGATTCACACTCTGGGCGCCGAGACTTTGCCTGGGCAGAGGCTGCCCAGATTCACACTCTGGGCGCCGAGTCTTTGCCTGGGCGAAGGCCGCCCGGACTCTCACTGTGGGCGCCGAGTCTTTGCCTGGGCGGAAGCCGCCCGGATTCACACTCTAGGCGCCGAGTCTTTGCCTGGGCGGAGGCCGCCCAGATTCACACTCTGGGTGCCGAGTCTTTGCCTAGGCGGAGGCCGCCCATATTCACACTCTGGGCGCCGAGTCTTTGCCTGGGCAGAGGCCGCCCGGACTCTCACTCTGGGCGCCGAGTCTTTACCTTGGCGGAGGCCGCCCGGATTCACACTCTGGGCGCCGAGTCTGTGCCTGGGCGGAGGCCGCCCCGGATTCACACTCTGGGCGCCGAGTCTTTGCCTGAGCGGAGGCCACCCGGATTCACACTCTGGGCGCCGAGTCTTTGCCTGGGCGGAGGCGGCCCGGACTCTCACTCTGGGCGCCGAGTCTTTGCCTGGGCGGAGGCAGCACGGGGCTCACACTCTGGGCGCGAGTCTTTGCCTGGGCGGAGGCCGCCCGGATTCACTCTGGTTGCCGAGCCTTTGCCTGGGTGGAGGCCGCCCGGATTCACACTGGGCGCCGAGTCTTTGCCTGGGCAGAGGCCGCCCGGATTCACACTCTGGGTGCCGAGTCTTTGCCTAGGCGGAGGCCGCCCATATTCACACTCTGGGCGCCGAGTCTTTGCCTGGGCAGAGGCCGCCCGGATTCAAACTCTGGGCGCAGAGTCCTTGCCTGGGCGGAGGCCGCCTGGAATTCACACTCTGGGCGCCGAGTCTTTGCCTGGGCGGAGGCCGCCCGGATTAACACTCTGGGCGCCGAGTCTTTGCCTGGGCGAAGGCCGCACGGACTGCCACTGTGGGCGCCGAGTCTGTGCCTGGGCGGGGGCCGCTTGGACTATGACTCTGGGTGCTGAGTCTTTCCCTGCGCGGAGGCGGCCCAGACTCTCACTCTGGGCGCTGAGTCTTTGCCTGGGCGGAGACCGCCCGGATTCACACTCTGGGCGCCGAGTCTTTGCCTGGGCGGAGGCGGCCCGGACTCTCACTCTGGGCGCCGAGTCTTTGCCTGGGCGGAGGCGGCCCGGACTCTCACTCTGGGCGCCGAGTCTTTGCCTGGGCGGAGACCTCCCGGACTCTCACTCTGGGCGCCGAGTCTTTGCCTGGGCGGAGGCCGCCCGGACTCTCACTCTGGGCGCCGAGTCTTTGCCTGGGCGGAGGCCGCCCGGACTCTCACTCTGGGCGCCGAGTCTTTGCCTGGGCGGAGGCAGCACGGGGCTCACACTCTGGGCGCGAGTCTTTGCCTGGGCGGAGGCCGCCCGGATTCACACTGGTTGCCGAGCCTTTGCCTGGGTGGAGGCCGCCCGGATTCACACTGGGCGCCGAGTCTTTGCCTGGGCAGAGGCCGCCCGGATTCACACTCTGGGTGCCGAGTCTTTGCCTAGGCGGAGGCTGCCCATATTCACACTCTGGGCGCCGAGTCTTTGCCTGGGCAGAGGCCGCCCGGATTCAAACTCTGGGCGCACAGTCCTTGCCTGGGCGGAGGCCGCCTGGAATTCACACTCTGGGCGCCGAGTCTTTGCCTGGGCGGAGGCCGCCCGGATTAACACTCTGGGCGCCGAGTCTTTGCCTGGGCGAAGGCCGCACGGACTGCCACTGTGGGCGCCGAGTCTGTGCCTGGGCGGGGTCCGCTTGGACTATGACTCTGGGTGCTGAGTCTTTCCCTGCGCGGAGGCGGCCCAGACTCTCACTCTGGGCGCTGAGTCTTTGCCTGGGCGGAGACCGCCCGGATTCACACTCTGGGCGCCGAGTCTTTGCCTGGGCGGAGGCGGCCCGGACTCTCACTCTGGGCGCCGAGTCTTTGCCTGGGCGGAGACCTCCCGGACTCTCACTCTGGGCGCCGAGTCTTTGCCTGGGCGGAGGCCGCCCGGACTCTCACTCTGGGCGCCGAGTCTTTGCCTGGGCGGAGGCAGCACGGGGCTCACACTCTGGGCGCGAGTCTTTGCCTGGGCGGAGGCCGCCCGGATTAACACTCTGGGCGCCGAGTCTTTGCCTGGGCGAAGGCCGCCCGGACTGCCACTGTGGGCGCCGAGTCTGTGCCTGGGCGGGGGCCGCTTGGACTATGACTCTGGGTGCTGAGTCTTTCCCTGCGCGGAGGCGGCCCAGACTCTCACTCTGGGCGCTGAGTCTTTGCCTGGGCGGAGACCGCCCGGATTCACACTCTGGGCGCCGAGTCTTTGCCTGGGCGGAGGCGGCCCGGACTCTCACTCTGGGCGCCGAGTCTTTGCCTGGGCGGAGACCTCCCGGACTCTCACTCTGGGCGCCGAGTCTTTGCCTGGGCGGAGGCCGCCCGGACTCTCACTCTGGGCGCCGAGTCTTTGCCTGGGCGGAGGCAGCACGGGGCTCACACTCTGGGCGCGAGTCTTTGCCTGGGCGGAGGCCGCCCGGATTCACTCTGGTTGCTGAGCCTTTGCCTGGGTGGAGGCCGCCCGGATTCACACTGGGCGCCGAGTCTTTGCCTGGGCAGAGGCCGCCCGGATTCACACTCTGGGTGCCGAGTCTTTGCCTAGGCGGAGGCCGCCCATATTCACACTCTGGGCGCCGAGTCTTTGCCTGGGCAGAGGCCGCCCGGATTCAAACTCTGGGCGCAGAGTCCTTGCCTGGGCGGAGGCCGCCTGGAATTCACACTCTGGGCGCCGAGTCTTTGCCTGGGCGGAGGCCGCCCGGATTAACACTCTGGGCGCCGAGTCTTTGCCTGGGCGAAGGCCGCCCGGACTGCCACTGTGGGCGCCGAGTCTGTGCCTGGGCGGGGGCCGCCCGGATTCACACTCTGGGCGCCGAGTCTTTGCCTGGGCGGAGGCTGCCCGGATTCACACTCTGGGCGCCGAGTCTTTGCCTGGGCAGAGGCTGCCCAGATTCACACTCTGGGCGCTGAGTCTTTGCCTGGGCGGAGGCCGCCCGGATTAACACTCTGTGTGCCGAGTCTTTGCCTGGGCGAAGGCCGCCCGGACTGCCACTGTGGGCGCCGAGTCTGTGCCTGGGCGGGGGCCGCCCGGATTCACACTCTGGGCGCCGAGTCTTTGCCTGGGCGGAGGCCGCCCGGATTCACACTCTGGGCGCCGAGACTTTGCCTGGGCAGAGGCTGCCCAGATTCACACTCTGGGCGCCGAGTCTTTGCCTGGGCGAAGGCCGCCCGGACTCTCACTGTGGGCGCCGAGTCTTTGCCTGGGCGGAAGCCGCCCGGATTCACACTCTAGGCGCCGAGTCTTTGCCTGGGCGGAGGCCGCCCAGATTCACACTCTGGGTGCCGAGTCTTTGCCTAGGCGGAGGCCGCCCATATTCACACTCTGGGCGCCGAGTCTTTGCCTGGGCAGAGGCCGCCCGGACTCTCACTCTGGGCGCCGAGTCTTTACCTTGGCGGAGGCCGCCCGGATTCACACTCTGGGCGCCGAGTCTGTGCCTGGGCGGAGGCCGCCCCGGATTCACACTCTGGGCGCCGAGTCTTTGCCTGAGCGGAGGCCACCCGGATTCACACTCTGGGCGCCGAGTCTTTGCCTGGGCGGAGGCGGCCCGGACTCTCACTCTGGGCGCCGAGTCTTTGCCTGGGCGGAGACATCCCGGACTCACACTCTGGGCGCCGAGTCTTTGCCTGGGCGGAGGCCGCTTGGACTATCACTCTGGGTGCTGGGTCTTTCCCTGCGCGGAGGCGGCCCGGACTCTCACTCTGGGCGCTGAGTCTTTGCCTGGGCGGAGACCGCCCGGATTCACACTCTGGGCGCCGAGTCTTTGCCTGGGCGGAGGCTGCACGGGGCTCACACTCTGGGCGCGAGTCTTTGCCTGGGCGGAGGCCGCCCGGATTCACTCTGGTTGCCGAGCCTTTGCCTGGGTGATGGCCGCCCGGATTCACACTGGGCGCCGAGTCTTTGCCTGGGCAGAGCCCGCCGGATTCACACTCTGGGTGCCGAGTCTTTGCCTAGGCGGAGGCCGCCCATATTCACACTCTGGGCGCCGAGTCTTTGCCTGGGCAGAGGCCGCCCGGATTCAAACTCTGGGCGCAGAGTGCTTGCCTGGGCGGAGGCCGCCCAGATTCACACTCTGGGCGCCGAGTCTTTGCCTGGGCGGAGGCCGCCCGGATTAACACTCTGGGCGCAGAGTCTTTGCCTGGGCGAAGGCCGCCCGGACTGCCACTGTGGGCGCCGAGTCTTTGCCTGGGCGGAGGCCGCCCGGATTCACACTCTGGGCGCCGAGTCTTTGCCTGGGCAGAGGCTGCCCAGATTCACCCTCTGGGCGCCGAGTCTTTGCCTGGGCGGAGGCCGCCCGGATTAACACTCTGGGCGCCGAGTCTTTGCCTGGGCGAAGGCCGCCCGGACTGCCACTGTGGGCGCCGAGTCTGTGCCTGGGCGGGGGCCGCCCGGATTTACACTCTGGGCGCCGAGTCTTTGCCTGGGCGGAGGCCGCCCAGATTCACACTCTGGGCGCCGAGTCTTTGCCTGGGCAGAGGCTGCCCAGATTCACACTCTGGGCGCCGAGTCTTTGCCTGGGCGAAGGCCGCCCGGACTCTCACTGTGGGCGCCGAGTCTTTGCCTGGGCGGAAGCCGCCCGGATTCACACTCTAGGCGCCGAGTCTTTGCCTGGGCGGAGGCCGCCCAGATTCACACTCTGGGTGCTGAGTCTTTGCCTAGGCGGAGGCCGCCCATATTCACACTCTGGGCGCCGAGTCTTTGCCTGGGCAGAGGCCGCCCGGACTCTCACTCTGGGCGCCGAGTCTTTGCCTGGGCGGAGGCCGCCCAGATTCACACTCTGGGCGCCGAGTCTTTGCCTGGGCAGAGGCCGCCCGGATTCACACTCTGGGCGCCGAGTCTTTGCCTAGGCGGAGGCCGCCCATATTCACACTCTGGGCGCCGAGTCTTTGCCTGGGCGGAGGCCGCCCGGATTAACACTCTGGGCGCCGAGTCTTTGCCTGGGCGGAGGCTGCACGGGCTCACACTCTGGGCGCCGAGTCTTTGCCTGGGCAGAGGCCGCCCGGATTCACACTCTGGGCACCGAGTCTTTGCCTGGGCGGAGGCCGCCCAGATTAACACTCTGGGCACCGAGTGTTTGCCTGGGCGGAGGCCGCCTGGACTCTCACTGTGGGTGCCGAGTCTTTGCCTAGGCGGAGGCCGCCCATTTTCACACTCTGGGCGCCGAGTCTTTGCCTGAGCGGAGGCCACCCGGATTCACACTCTGGGCGCCGAATCTGTGCCTGGGCGGAGGCCACCCGGATTCACACTCTGGGCGCGAGTCTTTGCCTGGGCGGAGGCCGCCCGGATTCACACTCTGGGCCCCATGTCTTTGCCTGGGCGGAGGCCGCTTGGACCCTCACTCTGGGTGCTGAGTCTTTCCCTGCGTGGAGGCGGCCCGGACTCTCACTCTGGGCGCCGAGTCTTTGCCTGGGCGGAGGCCGCCCGGATTCACACTCTGGGCGCAGAGTCTTTGCCTGGGCGGAGGCCGCCCAGATTCACACTCTGGGCGTCGAGTCTTTGCCTGGGCGGAGGCTGCCCAGATTCACACTCTGGGCGCCGAGTCTTTGCCTGGGCGGAGGCCGCAGGGATTAACACTGGGCGCAGAGTCTTTGCCTGGGTGGAGACCGCCCGGATTCACACTCTGGGCGCCATGTCTTTGCCTGGGCGGAGGCCGCCCGGACTCTCACTCTGGGCGCCGAGTCTTTGTCTGGGCGGATGCCGCCCGGATTGACACTCTGGGCGCCGAGTCTTTGCCTGGGCGGAGGCCGCCCGGATTAACACTCTGGGCGCCGAGTCTTTGCCTTGGCGAAGGCCGCCCGGACTCTCACTGTGGGCGCCGAGTCTTTGCCTGGGCGGGGGCCGCCCGGATTCACACTCTGGGCGCCCAGTCTTTGCCTGGGTGGAGGCCGCCCAGATTCACACTCTGGGCGCCGAGTCTTTGCCTGGGCGGAGGCCACTTGGACTCTCATTCTGGGTGCAGATTCTTTCCCTGCGCGGAGGCGGCCCGGACTCTCACTCTGGGCGCCGAGTCTTTGCCTGGGCGGAGGCCGCCCGGATTCACACTCTGGGCGCAGAGTCTTTGCCTGGGCGGAGGCCGCCCAGATTCACACTCTGGGCGTCGAGTCGTTGCCTGGGCGGAGGCTGCCCGGATTCACACTCTGGGCGCCGAGTCTTTGCCTGGGCGGAGGCCGCCAAGATTAACACTGGGCGCAGAGTCTTTGCCTGGGCGGAGACCGCCCGGATTCACACTCTGGGCGCCATGTCTTTGCCTGGGCGGAGGCCGCCCGGACTCTCACTCTGGGCGCCGAGTCTTTGTCTGGGCGGATGCCGCCCGGATTGACACTCTGGGCGCCGAGTCTTTGCCTGGGCGGAGGCCGCCCGGATTAACACTCTGGGCGCCGAGTCTTTGCCTTGGCGAAGGCCGCCCGGACTCTCACTGTGGGCGCCGAGTCTTTGCCTGGGCGGGGGCCGCCCGGATTCACACTCTGGGCGCCCAGTCTTTGCCTGGGTGGAGGCCGCCCAGATTCACACTCTGGGCGCCGAGTCTTTGCCTGGGCGGAGGCCACTTGGACTCTCATTCTGGGTGCAGATTCTTTCCCTGCGCGGAGGCGGCCCGGACTCTCACTCTGGGCGCCGAGTCTTTGCCTGGGTGGAGACTGCCCGGATTCACACTCTGGGCGCCGAGTCTTTGCCTGGGTGAAGGCCGCCCGGACTCTCACTGTGGGCGCCGAGTCTTTGCCTGGGCGGAAGCCGCCCGGATTCACACTCTGGGCGCCGAGTCTTTGCCTGGGCAGAGGCCGCCCAGATTCACACTCTGGGTGCCGAGTCTTTGCCTGGGCAGAGGCCGCCCGGATTTACACTCTGGGCGCCGAGTCTTTGCCTAGGCGGAGGCCGCCCGGACTCTCACTCTGGGCGCCGAGTCTTTGCCTGGGCGGAGGCCGCCCAGATTAACACTCTGGGCGCCGAGTCTTTGCCTGGGTGAAGGCCGCCCGGACTCTCACTCTGGGCGCCGAGTCTTTACCTTGGCGGAGGCTGCCCGGATTCACACTCTGGGCGCCGAGTCTTTGCCTGGGCGGAGGCCACCCGGATTCACACTCTGGGCGCCGAGTCTTTGCCTGGGCGGAGGCCGCCCGGATTCACTCTGGTTGCCGAGCCTTTGCCTGGGTGGAGGCCGCTCGGACTCTCACTCTGGGTGCAGATTCTTTGCCTGGGCGAAGGCCGCCCGGACTCTCACTGTGGGCGCCGAGTCTTTTCCTGGGCGGGGGCCGCCCGGATTCACACTCTGGGCGCCCAGTCTTTGCCTGGGCAGAGGCCGCCCAGATTCACACTCTGGGCGCCGAGTCTTTGCCTGGGCGGAGGCCGCTTGGACTCTCATTCTGGGTGCAGATTCTTTCCCTGCGCGGAGGCGGCCTGGACTCTCACTCTGGGCGCCGAGTCTTTGCCTGGGTGGAGACTGCCCGGATTCACACTCTGGGCGCCGAGTCTTTGCCTGGGTGATGGTCGCCCGGACTCTCACTGTGGGCGCCGAGTCTTTGCCTGGGCGGAAGCCGCCCGGATTCACACTCTGGGCGCCGAGTCTTTGCCTGGGCAGAGGCCGCCCAGATTCACACTCTGGGTGCCGAGTCTTTGCCTGGGCAGAGGCCGCCCGGATTTACACTCTGGGCGCCGAGTCTTTGCCTAGGCGGAGGCCGCCCGGACTCTCACTCTGGGCGCCGAGTCTTTGCCTGGGCGGAGGCCGCCCAGATTAACACTCTGGGCG